>NC_057805.1:437314004-437343560 GCF_018294505.1 Triticum aestivum
CTTTGCTGCCAAGCTGGAGCTCCTTCGCGTGTCGCGGCGTCTTAGCCTTGGCGATCTCCTTTTGCATCGCGAGGCACTCCAACACTTTGGTGCCGAGCCGGAGCTCCTTCACGTGTCGCGGCACCTTGGCCTTGGCGATCTCCTTTTGCGTCACGAGGCACTCCGACACTTTGGTGACGAGCCGGAGCTCCTTCGCGTGTCGCGACGCCTTGGCCTTGACGATCTCCTTCTGCATCATGAGGCACTCCGACACTTCGGTGCCGAGCAGGAGCGCCTTCGCGTTCGTCTCCCCCGTGGTTAACAACCAACGGAGAACATCACGGAGGAGTTGTTGCTCCTGGTTGAAATGCGTGGATCTCGCGCGTGTGCGCGAGGATCCGTCCTCCGCCGCCCTCCGCCGCCCTCCGCCTCTCGCGACACGCGGCTTTGGCCTCTGATTCCGGCAACCTCATCTGCTGGCTCGGCCCGGGCACTAGCACCCAACGCTGCCCGAGAGGAGCTGGGGTTGAAGGGGAAGGGGGGTGGCGCGCCTGGCGGTGGATCTGGAGAGGCACGGAGTGCAACGGGCCGCCACACTCGACTACAATGTGTCGTCGGGTCATCGGGGACGGCGCGGAGGTCGAGCTCCCTCGGGTGTTCACCTGCGACCGCTCGATGGAAATGTGGTGCACGAGCTCCTCATTGTCCGGTGTCGTAGCCGTCCTCCTTCAAGAGCCCGTCCCAATCGATGGATTGGACTCATTGCCGAAGGAGCTGCCGAAGCCGGCCATGGTGGATGGAAGAGGACTGGAATGGAGCTAATTTTTTTAAATAATACATTTTTTTATTAATTTTCATAAATATTACGCTGGGTAATTTTTTTTCAAAAATAATACCGTCGGCCTGCCTAGTCGGCCCACAGCAGGCCGATTGGACTCCAGTCGGCCTACAACTGGCCGACTGGCCCCTGTCGGCCCACTGTGGGCTGATTGGGTCCTGTCGGCCAGCTGTAGGCCGACTGGAGCTAATTGGCTCACTGTGGGCTAATTGTTTTTGCAAAAAAAGTAGGCATAAAAAATGTATGTTAAAAAAGTGTTAATTATGTCATTAAAAAATGTTAAACGTGTATAAAAAAATGTTCCTGATGTATACAAAAAATGTACAATATATATGCAAAAAGTTGACATAAAAAATACGTTTTAAAAAGTGTTAAGCATGTATTTAAAAATTGTTAAATGTGTGTATAAAAAATGTTCCTTATTTATACAAAAAATATAGAATTTGTATGAAAAAAAGTTGACACCAAAAAAATATGTTTGAAAAAAATTGTTAATCATGTATTTGAAAAAATGGTCCTTATCTATACAAAAAATATAGAATGGGTATGAAAAAAAGTTGACACCAAAAATATATGTTTGAAAAAAATGTTAATCATGTATTTGAAAAAATGTTCAACGAGTACACAAAAATGTTTCATGTATTGGAATGAAAGGTTAAATGTGTATAAAAAAATGTTCCAGCTCCGGATCCGGTATGGAAGCATCATGGACCTAAGTATGATTGGTTGCTCTTTTTGTATGGAACTGGAACATTTTTTTCAAACATATTTTTTTGGTGTCAACTTTTTTTCATACACATTCTATATTTTTTGAATAGATAAGAAACATTTTTTATACACACATTCAACAATTTTTAATCATGTATTTGAAAAAATGTCAACTTTTCAAACATATTTTTCAAACATATTTTTTTGGTATCAAATTTTTTTCATACACATTCTATATTTTTTGTATAAATAAGGAACATTTTTTATACACACATTTAACAATTTTTAAATACATGCTTAACACTTTTTAAAACATATTTTTTATGTCAACTTTTTTGCATATATATTGTACATTTTTTGTATAAATCAGGAACATTTTTTTATACACGTTTAACATTTTTTAATTACATAATTAACATTTTTTTAAACATATTTTTTATGCCAACTTTTTTTGCAAAAACAATTAGCCCACAACGAGCTAATTAGGACCCAATCAGCCCACGGTGGGCCGACAGGGGCCAGTCGGCCAGCTGTAGGCTGACTGGAGTCCAATCGGCCTGCTGTGGGCCGACTAGGCCCAGTCGGCCTGCAGCGGGCCGACGGTGTATTATTTTTGAAAAAAATTTACCCAGCGTAATATTTATGAAAATTAATAAAAAAAATGTATTATTTAAAAAAAATTAGCAGGAATGGAGGGAAGGGGCGGAAGGGGAGAAGATTGAAGATGAAGCGGAGCAGTCGAGTGTGGACTTTGACTAGGGTTTCGTCCGATGGTGGGGTATTTGAGGAGTCGTGGCGGGCCATAGCGGGCCACAACCTACATGACGAACATGATCAGGCGTGTCCGGTCCTCACCGTATCCGCCCCATATCTAGACTGGGCGTGGGTGGTGCTGGATATCCGGACGTTTGGGGTCCGTTTGCTAAGTCCAACTGCATGGCAAATTTTTGACCAGGCAGTAACCAGACAGACTGTTTGGATGTTTGACACAGATATGAAGCGTCCGGTTCTAGATGCTCTTGCTATTGTGGCCACAAGATTCGAGAGACTGCGCGGGTACCATGACTTGACGGGTGTGATTGGCACGTACATTGTAGACGCACGGACGAGATGTGGACCTTGTCGAGCTTTTTCTCAGCGAGTCCAAATCAGACCGGGCGAAAAAGAAGAGGAAAGAAGGTTTTTCTGATATCGACTCGACTTGCAAATTTTTCTCGAATTCATGATGAATGCAGCTTTTCCTCCTTCGGTCCCGATCGACCTTCCATTCTTTTCTAGGTAACGCATTATTTCCACCTTTTATTACTCCTACTAAGTGGTTGTTGATGTCCTCCTAGTAGCAACAATCGTGCATTCGTGCTCAGGGTGTATTCAAGTTTCTTCGGATGTGACAAGCATTATGACTCTGCCAGTTTGGAACTTGTGCAGGCTCTCGCAGGTTCGTTGGCTGTAGTAGCTTGGGTGTTCAGCGGGTTCACGGCTTTCTCATATTTCCTAGGGAGAGAAAGTTGGTCCAGCGACCTTGTACTACCAGCACTAGCATTTTAACGGAAAAATATTGAATGTTCCTGCTTATGGATATTACGTCTACCTTTTCCTGTAGTTGTTTTCATTGTTTACGCATCTCCAACCCTCGAACTCAACCCGGCAATCCGACCCATGGACGGCCGCGCCCATGGGCACCCGACCCTAATGGGTAGGGTATGGGTCATCATATTAACCCATAGGTAAGCCCGATGGGTAACCCAATTAGTCATGGGTAGGGTATGGGCACAAGGTTCTACCCGCGGGTCGCCCGATGGGTCACCCGATTAATACTAATGATTAAAATATATATTTTATTTATATGATGTATAGATGTTTTGCTAAAGATGTGCCAATTAATTTCTTTAGAACAACCCAACGCTGGCAGTAGCATTATTTTAGGGAACGCTGCCATTTATATTTTCTTGATCGATCCAGAATGATAAGGCCCATCGCTGAGTTACATGTAGGAGTACTAGTGTCTAGTTAACTTGGAAATGGTAGAATATTTCGGCCTATTGGGCCTCCAATGGCTGAAGGTCATGCACAAGTGATGTGATGTGCGTGCATGTCAACGAACTGAGCATGCGCGGAGCTCTTTTAGTACCACCTCGCTTGCTTGGGCGCAGGGTAGGTTGAGCTTCGCTATAAAAGGAGGCAGAAGGGCCTGGCCCCGTGGGTACAGGGGAAAGCCACATGCAGCCATACGCAAGGCATGCAGGCGGCCCATTAGAACTAAAATTGAATTAAAATATTAGACCCGATGGGTGCCCTGTTGGGTCGGGTGACCCGTCGGGTACGGGCGTGGGTCTCCTTCTCTACCCATGGGCAGGGTCGTGGGCAGACAATGCACCCGTATAATAATCGGGTGTGGGTCTGAAAGCTCGACCCGGCCCGACTGCCAGGCCTCAAACTGCCTGCTTCCGTCCGCATAGTGAAATTCATCCAGCATGGTCCTGTATCATGGTCCGAACAACATCTAAGCCCGCTTCTGACCCACCGAAACACCCTCGCTCGCGCGCACTTCCCGTCCGAAACTGCCAGGGCCGCTCTGATAGAGGCGAGAGTCCCGATCTTTTGATGAGATGGTAAATATCAATTTGGTGGAATTGACTTTGACGATCCGACTACAAACGTGTACGAGCTCTAGTAATTGGTCCAGTATATGTAGCAGCTATACCTGGCCATCCTTCGGGCCGGGCCTAACAAGGCCCGATGCGAAAAACCCAGGCCCGGGTGTCGGGCCTAAAAATCAGGCTCAAGCCCGGCCCGCCAGCGTAAAAGCCCGCCGGGCCTCGGGTCGGGCCTCTTCATTAACGCGCTAATATGGCGGGCCCGGGCCCAGCCTGGCCTTCTGGCTAGAAATCTAGGCCCGAGCCCGTCCCGTGGACAAGGTCGGGCCGGGTCGAGTTGGGCCGACCGGGCCGGGCTGCCCATTGCCAGGTCTAGTAGCAGCAGGTGTTGTGGGTGTAACTGTAGTAGTGATGTCCTCATCACGCTCCAGAGCGTCAGTGCCCGCATTCATGCCCGGCTAGAGCGGACGCGGCCGCTCATTAGCGCCGGCATTGAAGCGGCGCGCCAGACGAGAAAGCGTCGCCCGCGCCGCTTCCTGGTGCAGGCGACTGCTCCGTGTTCAAACGACACGACGGCAGCCCGTCCGTCCGTCTGCCGCCTACATTAATGACATGCGGTTGCCGAGGCGCCTACTCCGGTGCCCCGTCCGTACCTCTACCGCCCACCATTGCTATATAAATTGTTGCCCCGGTCATAGCCGCAGTCATCCGCCTCCGATCCCTCTCCGCACCACTCCCACCATGGATTCCTCCCCCGCCAAAACTCTCTGGGGCTGGCTGATGCCGGACCAGAAGAAGGAGATAGCCACCATTGCTACCGGTTGGCTGGCCAGCAGGCAGTTAGAGGACGACACCGTCCCAATGGAGGACACAGCCGGCGCCGCCCTCCTCGTCCGTGCCACGCTCCTCCTCCTTCGTGCCACCCTCACCGGTGTATTGCACCATGACCATCAGCGAGGTCCGTGCCCATTACCTGGACATTGTGCAGGAGTAGCGGGAGGAGCAGTTTCGGGAGGTGCAGGCCGACGCCGCCAACTCCTCTAGGAGCGCCTGCAGAAGAAAGGAGCGGCTCTCTGCCGGCAAGGCGGGCGCGCCAGACGCGGACCCGGTGGAGCAGGCGGCGCTGCTCGACTCCTACCGCTCCGCATGCGAGATCGGCCTCGCCCTCTAGCGGGTACCGCCAGTAGCGACGGAACTGGTGGCCGCCTACATGGAGTGCGACGACGAGGCAGGCGAGGCGGTGTACGGCGAGACCAACGACGAGGACGACATTGCGGATTCAAAAACAATATCGAGATGACCTCGGATGAAAAAGTGGTCAACAAATGAGTTCTTCTCCGTTTCAAGATCTACAACTTTGCTTTTTGGACCATCATGATCCAAAGCCATATACGACCCGCAGGAGCGGTGCAAGAGGGTTACTTGATGTAATTTTAGCCCAAAAGTTCCGTGCCAACCGGAAGTTCTGGCCCTCCTAGTCCGAGTTAGGTTAACTTTTGATGTTTTGGACGAGATTCATGTCCTTTTCTTGTATGGGGAGTCCACCTGCCTAATATATATGTAAGAGGTGACGGTCGGTTGAACAACACACAATCGAACAAATTAATCTATCATCTTTTACCTTATCCCTTGTTCTTCTTCTTCCTCGTTCTTCATTCGTTCTTCATGAAGGAGGGCAGTGATCCACGAGGCCCTAGGGGCGATCAGGTCGACCTAGGGCAGCCCATAGCCGTCGCGTGCCCTGACGGGGTCCCTCCGGGCGTGTGGGGTTTCAGGTCTACAAAAATGCCCGTTGGATTGGTTGTGTACCGCGCTTCTGGTCGGGTCTCCTTTGACGTGAGCTGTGGTGCATCACCCCTGGCGTCGAGGGTACACAGTGAAGTGTTTGTGTGCGAACACCTATCAATACCTATGAGTACACAAATGACATTCTAGTGAACCTTTGGTTATCATGTGATATTCTATTTGCTCCGCGATACTTTACAAAACCCGAGATGAGATATATCGTTATCCTCTTGAGTCATTCTCATGCTCGCTATACCGGTCTCCTTGTTACCGATTTTGTTCTTCATTATCGTTGACATGCTCCAGAATCCCTGTGACACAGTCACCAATGTATGGCCAGACGATAATGGATGCCATCACACCGAGAGGGCCTTGAGAAAATCTCTCCATTCTTGAGTTATCTAGTCCCTCGTCAATCTTTCAGATGAACCTGTAAGTTGTCGTTATGATCACCATGTTATAGAGGACTGATAACCCACAAGTATAGGGGATCGGAACAGTTTTCGAGGGTAGGGTATGCAACCCAAATTTATTGATTCGACACAAGGGGAGCCAAAGAATATTTGCAAGTATTAGCAGTTGAGTTGTAAATTCAACCACACCTGGAGACTAAATATCTATAGCAGAGTGATCAGTAGCACAGTAATATGGTAGTTTGATAGCAGTGGTAATAGTAGCAACAGTAACGGTAACAACAATAGCAGCACTTTTGTAGCAATTGTGATAGTCGCAACAACAGTAGTAACTTAGCAAAGATCAATATGTGAAAAACTCGTAGGCATTGGATCGGTGATGGATAATTATGTTGGATAACATTCATCATGTAACAGTTGTAACCTAGGGCGACACAGAACTAGCTCTAATTCATCAATGTAATATAGGCATGTATTTCGTATATAGTCATACGTGCTTGCGATAAGAACTTGCATGACATCTTTTGTCCTACCCTCCCATTGTCGGCGTCAAATCTGGCATATCTCGTAGTGGGGGTCCTAAGCTAGGCGTCTTGGAACGATGGTAACATGGACACAGGATTTTACCCAGGTTCGGGCTCTCTTGAAGAGATAATACCCTACGTCCTACTTTTGATTGTATTCATATGGGGTGTAGTACAGAGTACATGTGTCTACTACGGGGTTGTTCTCATGAATATGAGTTGATCTATTGACTAGCCTAGCCTTGGTTTATATAATGCACCAGAGGCCTAGGTTTGGGAGGAGTCCTCGTCTTGGGTGCCAAGTCTTGTGGAATCCTCCTTGTATGCGGCATGGGCTGCCCGAAGTGGCCCATAAGTGAACCGCCATGGGGGTCCTCGGCCAGACCTAGCTGGTCGGGAGACGACGTGGTGAGTACCCCCTAGTCCAGGACACCGTTAGTAGCCCCCTGAACCGGTCTTCAAGTTGGGGACGCTCCTCGATTCTTCCGAACTGTTCTTCATCTTTGGTCGTCAGTCTTGAAAACCGGTTCAAAAAATCTTCTCATCTTCGATCTTGAGGATCGCCAAAGTGAATCCGAAGAGTTTACACATCGGGTATCCGAGGAGCCCCTTCAAGTCTTCGGCCTTTATCAATGGCTTGTTATTTTTACGCCACACCTCGGGTTTGAATTTGTTCCCGTGCGGCAGTGTCCTCTTGCATCCGAGCTCCAATGCCGGACTGCTTCCAAGGTATCTTTTGCAACCGAGCACCAACGTCGGACTGTATCCGAGCTCCGACGCCGGAATATATCTGAGGTGTCATAGATAACCTTGGCTTGAAAAAGTTTGAAGGAGGTTAAACCGAGCTTAATGCCGGAGATGCCCTCTATGGAGCCAGCCACTTGCAACCGAGCTTTTATGCCGGACTGCTTCCAAGCTATCTTTTGCAGCTGAGCACCAACGCCGAACTATATCCGAGCATCACCTCAGGCATGGGCTATTTTTTTTGAATTTAATTCCGATTTGTGCAATGCATTCTCTGCCAAGATATATAGCCAGTAGCCCTTAAGAACTGTGGCGGCCTAAAAACCCGAGATGCACATTTAGAGAAGATAGTGATCGGCAGTCGGGCCCTTGAGAGAGGGTTTTGAGAAGTCGCTGTAATATATTAGCTTGATGCTGGATAGGTCCAGATGGTACCTATTGTTGTCCGAAGACGCGTTTGCCCATAGCTCGGTCAAGCCGAACACTGGTCATTATGAATTTTCTGCATTGAATAGGCAATGCAGTAGCCCCCGAGCCACTGGTCGGGTGGCAACACCAGATCAGGGGATCGATGTGCCCCTTTAATATTTGTAAATGATAAGCGCGAAGCCCAGTAGCCCCCGAGCCTTAATGTGGGCACAGGTGGCCGAATTAAGGATGGATGTCCGTTTGATAGAAAATTTTGTTGTGTTTAACACAAACTTCTCGGAAAGAGAAAAAAAATCTCATAAAGGAGTTAGAGCAAACGAAAGCTGAGCTCGCGAAGGTCGACCTCAAGGGGCTTAATAGATAGGAAATCAATGCCAATAAGGAACTATGAGAGCGTTATGTCAGCTGCTCGGTTGTCTCAAAGAGACTATGCCATTGACTCTTTAAAAGATTGGCTGTGAAAAAAATGATTTTTGCTCACAATTTCCGTGTAATGATTCTATGTACCCAAGTACTTTACATTCATTAATGCTCGGATCCGCATTGTATAAAACTTTGTTGACCGACCATCGGCTTCAACCTCCTCGGCCAGTAGCCAGGGAGTGTTTGTCCCACTTTATAAAGCCTTTATGAGGGCAAAGATTTATGACAAACAAGGCAATCCGGCCATACGGTTTCATAAACAAAGGTATGCGGAGAGAATGTTATATTACTATTTTAATGTAAGAAACATCTTCCAAAGAAAATAGTCCCGCTATCGGTTTCTTTCTTTGGGTTTTCATGCCGACCATGATCATGAAACCTCACCTCCGATCAATGCGGGAGATAAATATTGAGGATTTATTCTGGGGAAAGTTCCCGAACTATGTGGTCTTTGGCGAACCTAAATTTTCACTTCTGTCGTTGCCGACCAATTATATCCTTTAAGATCGCTAGTTTTCGGCTTCACCCAGTCTGAGGTACTAACTCAGATGACCCGGTAGTAACAATCACAGAGGTGCTCCCTTTACCGCCTAGCCGAACAATCAGGAATGTAGGGATAAGCACAGGAGCCAGGAAACCCAGCTTGGCCAAAATCTTAAGTCAAATTGATGCATATTTATGGCTTTATAACGATGATTACGGAAGGCAGCCCTCGTATATTAAATACAAACGCAGATGATATGTTTATTTTGACTCCGTTGCGACCGTTTATCAGTTGAAAGTGGCCATCGCCGGCTTCCACCCCCTTGTAGATGCTACGCAGGGTGTTTCCGCAATAACAAAACAACCCTTAGCCAACGTCTCGGTGCCTGAAGGCGGTTGTGTTAGTGGAAACGAGGCAATCAGATATGCGGGCTTTATAACTTTCACTTAGTCATAGGAGCTTAAAGTTCGAAGGCCAGTTACTAGCCATCGGTTAGTGTTCGGCGACAGCCGAGGTCAAGCCGTAAACACTTCAGCAAATGTTATGAACGGCCCGTCATTTAACACGGGGTGACCTCTATCGATCTTATAGTTTAACAAAGTCATCGAATCGCTGACCAGTTTGCGCTTATTGTGACAGTCAGTTTTCGGCTTTCTCCACAGAGGCGCTTTAACCATGCGAGCTGGAAGCACAATCGCAGTGGTTCTCCCTTCGCACACCTAGCCGAACAAAGCGGAACATAGGAGGCAAGCACAGGAGCCGGACAACCCAACTATTGACCGAAGACACAATTCGAAACCAATGCATATAAAGCAGTATCCGAGAATGATTTGCCGAGGAGTCCATAGAATACCTTGGCTTTTGGTGGGTTCAGATCTAGCCGTAGCCCCTCTTTGATATTGCCGAAGCTTTAAAGGTGTCCGGCGTTGTACTGCGAGACTTATGCTGGAGACACAAAAATAGGTTAAAAATGCCATAAGCTCGAAAAGCCAAAAAATTTATGTAAGAGCTTGACGTCCGAACTAAATCAAGTCATTTGGTGCCAATCCGAAAATTGGTCTTAAAATTTTTGTGCTTCTGTCGTGCATTAATATGACACATCCGACCTCAAGACTTCAAGCGGGTCAGCCTACGGCTGCAACCTCCTATCCCGAAGGCGGAGTACTACTCGTTATGCCAGTTTAGCGAACTAAACTCGAGCGGCTTTGAGAGAGAAACTAGGCTCCCCGGATATTGACCACACACTCGCGTCGAAAAAGTAGTGATAGAAAAAGACTTTACAACGACTAGGAAGAAAACAATGATTATAGAACGGCTCATACAAATTTAAGAGCCCCCAGTTAACTTGGGTAAAGGAAGTGTTTTTAACAAACAACGTTTGTTGACAAACTAAGTTTTTAACACAAATATAATGTTTGGTCGAACCGAACAAGAATTAAAAAAAACTGAGCATGGAAGCGACTTAGCTAGCTAATGTGCTCGGTGTCGATGCGCGACCCGAGCTTACGGCGGGACGAGGTCCTAGCCCCCAAGCGGCCCCGAGGTGGCAGAGCGAAGAGCCCGGTACTCCGAAGTAGCGACATAGCACGGCCAATGTGGCGAGGTGGAACCCCCAGTCCGTCCAATGCGACAGAGCAGGTCGGCAGTATGACGCCGAAGTTCCCGACTTGAGTTAATGAAGTGATGACAAAGCCCCCGATCCAGCCGAGGTGACGTGGTACGTTGGTACGCCGAGGTGACAGTGCTGCCCAACCCGGATCATTTACCTGTGCACAAAAAATAGTGCAAGCCACAGATAATAGTAATAATAATAAATTAAAAAAATTCATAGCATAATAAATAATGTATGTAAAGTGAGCAATAAAAGAAATATGGCCCGTGTGCCGAACACTCGATGAGGTAGAGCTCTGTCAGCGATGCCAAAGTCCCCGAGGCAACCGAACATATCGGTATGGCAATTCGACCAACAAGGTGATTATGGGAGCCGATTTACGCCGATTGGGACGATGACGTCGGCTTGCTGAAGTGACCGCGTGACACAGTTGAAGTCGATTACCTACACATGTAAAATAGTGCAGTCCATAAAATAATAGTATAAGTATAGAAAAACTCGCATAATTAATTTACGCAATTTTTTAAAGAGATGTGGCATGGCGTCGAAGCCAATGTCGGTGCAGGGCGCCGGCGTGACAAAGCCTATATTCATAGGGAGGTCCGAGTCCCCGATGAGGCGTTCGCCGAACTGGTTTATCTGTTGTAGCAATCTGAAGAAAGGTTACTCCCAAAATTGGGACTCGATCCGCACACCCATTGCCTGATGGGCGATGAAGCGACGACATGGCGATGCTGGCAAAGGTTGGCTCATCGAGGCAAAGCCCCCGGTCCAGCTAACGTGACGAAGCTGGTCGGCTGGTGACGCCGAAGTCTCCAGAGTAGGTTGATGAAGAGATGGCGAAGCCCCCTGTCTATCCGAGGTGATGGAGAAGGTCGGTAAGGAGACGTTGCGGCCGCCATGCTAGCCGAAGTGTTGAAGCAGTTTGGCATGATGGACATCGGCTTGAAGAAGCAACAGTGCGGCCATGCCGACGCAGGTCGTAACTTGCGACGCAGTCAATGTCGGCTTGATGAAGTGATCGTGCAGCGATGCCGGTGCGCCCGCTCCATGTAATCCGTGGGGTGACGATGTTGGCGATGATTTATCTTTCGCGATGCCGAACTCTTGTTCGGTTTGCCGAGCTGATGATCCAATAAGGTTGGGCTCGGCTTGAAGAAGCGATGATCTGTCTAGCGTAGGTCGGCAGACATGGAGCAAGGGCTGGTTTGACACCGGCGCGACGGTGAGGATTACCTCCGAAAAGGAGCAAAATTTGTGGGCATGTGTTCGGAAACAAAACACAATACCCTAGAAAGAGATTCTTCCAAAAAGATTGTTCAATACCCCGTTCATGAAGAAAGATGAACTCAGGTCGGATTCGTATTCGCGCAGAAAACAGATCCGAAAAGTGATGCACTAATCGAAAGGTTCTCGGAGTTTGAACGGTCGGATCGAGCTGAAATTTTGAGAGGTGGTAGATATGGAAATTCCGCAGAGGATGAACGGTTGGATCTTCCAAATGACCTCCGAGCTAGGCTCTGGAGACCACGCACTAAACACGTCCAGATTCCCGTCCAGACTCGACAAGTCTCCAGTATATCATAGATCGTCGGAGATTCCTCCAACGGAAGGCGACGAAATTTTACAGGGTTGTTGTATACTCGATTCCGCACAATTCCACCAAAGGGTTCGTCAGATCAACTTCCGAGGAGGCGGTGGCAGCGAAAACAAGTCCGTTGTACAGAAAAAACTATGCGATCGCACGAGTGCAATGTTGACGTTGAGCCCCCGAGATCCATGGACGACTTTTCCATGGTCTCGGTCGAGATTTGAGTTAATGATGATGAAAGTATCAGTCCGATCTTGATGATCTGACATGGAGAACAGTCCTCGGTCCAGCCGAGGTGAACAGTCGAGCCGGCGGCGAAGAAGCTGACATCAACAATAAAGCTCGGCTTCGATGCGTAGATCGCAACGGAGACGATCCGAATTCCCATCGCACTGTGGCGACTGCTAGCAGCTGTCAATGAAAGTACCAATGTCAGTGTCAAATCGGCATATCTTGTAGTAGGGGTCCTAAGCTAGGCGTCTTGGAACAATACCCTACGTCCTGCTTTTGATTGTATTCATATGGGGCGTAGTACAGAGTACATGTGTCTACTACGGGATTGTTCTCATGAATATGAGTTGATCTATTGACTAGCCTGGCCTTGGTTTATATAATGCACCAGAGGCCTAGGTTTTAGAGGAGTCCTCGTCTTGGGCGCAAAGTCTTGTGGAATCCTCCTTGTATGCGGCATGGGCTGCCCGAAGTGGCCCATAAGTGAACCGCCATGGGGTCCTCACCCCAATCCAGCTGGTCGGGAGACGACGTGGTGAGTACCCCCTAGTCCAGGACACCGTCACCCATGGCAGCGGGGTCCATAAGAAAACTAAGGGATATTAAGGCCTCCTTTTAATAGAGAACCGGAAAAACTGATACAAACTCTTCTTGTTCTTGTTATTGTAAATATACTTAACTAATGCTCAAGTTTTCAACAAGGATTATGAAGTAACCATATTCATGATAATATTTAGGTCCCACATTTACTCATACCAATGACATAACCAACTAGCGAGCAATAATAAGATATCTCGGATGCTAACAATTTGGCAAAACAATCATGATATAATATGATAACATGGTATCCCGCTAGCCCTTTTTGGGACAGCAAAACATAAATGCAAAGCACCTCTGAAGTTCAAGCAATGACTAAACATTGTAATTCATGGTACAAAAGATCCAGTCATGTCACACTCAACATTAACTATACTCAATGGATAAGAATGACAATAGTGCTCCCCAACTGGTGCTTAAATGAGAGGGTGGTGACTCAATAATAAAAGTAAATGGATAAGCCCTTCATAGAGGGAAGTAGGGATTTGCAGAGGTGCCAGGGCTCGAAGCTTAAATCAGAGAAGAATATAATTTTGGAAGGTATGCCTTTCCTGTCAATGTCATGGCTGAGAGCTTTCAGTATCTTCCATGCTAAACAAATTAGCGGTGGTTCCCAAGCGGAAAAAGTAAAGTTTACTCCCCCTCCACCAACAAACACAAGCCATGGTTAGCCGAATCCTCGGGTGCCCTCCATACCAACAACTTTTCGAGGGAGTCTGTTTCATTATTTTGCGATTTGATCATGGGATTGGGCATCCCGATTACCAGCCCCTGTCGTGTAAGGACAAGTGAATAAACACTCATCATGAGAATAACCCACTTAGCATGGAAGATACTGGCTGCCCCTGCTGCTTCATGAGCGATACGGGCACACAAAACATATGTTTATTTGAATGTTTAGAGGTGGCACATGCAAATTTACTTGGAATGGCAGGGTAATACCGCATATAGGTAGATATAGTGGACTAGCAAATAAATTGAGAAGCAACCAGCTAGAGATCGTAAACGGTTATAAACATGCATTGAGAATAATTAACATTGAATACAAGCATGAGTAGGATATCAAACACCATGAAAATAAATATCATGGAGGCTATATTGGTTTTGAATCAACCACATGCGTGAACATGTGCCAAGTCAAGCCACTCGAATCATTCAAGGGAAATACCATACTATCATACTACATCATAACCATTTCAATGCATGTTGACACTCAAGATAAATCATTATCCACTCCTAGCTATTTAACCATGGCATGAGCAACTATAATCTCTAATTGTCATCACAAACATGTTTACTCATAATAATACTGAATCAAGAGCGATGAGCTAAAGATATTTACAAAAACAAAAACAAGAGAACTCCATACCAGCCTTTCTTCATCTCAATCACTTCATCAATCATCGTCATTGTTGCCTTTCACTTGCATGACGATATGAAAATAATAATAGTGCTAGTGTGCCATGGACTAAGCTGGAATCTGTAAATATTTTATTCAAAGGAGAAGACAAGATAATATGGGCTTTTTGTTAGATCAACAGTAAAGCATATGAGAGCCACTCAACATGTTCATTGTGATCTTCTCCTAACGATAGCTCAAAGGAAATAAAAGAATTTCAGAGAAACACGTTGAAATATTTTTGGAGTTTTTGTTTTTCTGAAGAAAGAGAATAAAATAAGGAAAGAAAAATCGAAAACGAGAAAAACTATTTACATGGGAAAGCTCCCAACAAGTAAAAGAAAAATGAGAAATCTTTTTGGATTTTTCTTTTAGATACTACAAATTACTAAACAAGAATGAAAACTGAAAAGAAGCGAGAAATATTTTTGGATTTTCGAAGTTTTTCAAACACACAAGAAGAAAGCAAAAATAAAACTAACATGGATATACAATGAAAAAGGAAGAACACTAACAACTAGAATGAAATGTATTGTACATGAATGTAATGTCGGTGGGAAATACATACTCCCCACAAGCTTAGGCTTTGGCCTAAGTGGGTCTATGGTCCCTGGTAGCCTGGATAATACCCAAAATCATAGTTCGGGTTGTACTGGTATGTGGCTGCCATGGCTTGGCGTGTGGTTTCATCATGGTAGGCGGCCTCCACCGCCCTCTCGCCCTCCTCTGCTTCCTCCCCAAGTATATAATGTCTACGTTTTTCCTAAAAGTTGAAGAAGGAAGGAGCAGGCAAAGTAATATGGAAGGCACGACGCGGTTAAAGATTAGCCTATATCTGAACGGAGGGTCGTTCCTCTCAAGGAACTGGTGGCGTACCATAGCATCATAATCAAGAAAACTATGTGGAAACATGGTATCATTTTCTTTAATGGCTACTGTCGTGGGAGTAAGTCTGACAATAGAATAGGGGGTATGTATGAAGAGGCAAGATCCTAGCTACGATCAGGTTGTGCACGCAAGGTTTACGAGTTCAGGCCCTTCGCGGAGGAAGTAACAACCCTATATGTCTCGGTGCCAGGAGGCTTGGTCGATTGGATTATGCGTGAAGTTACAGGGGGTGCGAACCCTTGTGCCAGTGGAGGGGGGTGGCTTATATAGAGTGCGCCAGGACCCTAGCCAGCTCACGTTACAAGGGGTTCAATGTACATAAAGGTGGGGCTTTACTGGTAACGCCAACAATAAAGGCATATAAATGATCATTAAGACTACGGAGTGAATGCCTGACAGTTGCCATCCTGAGAGACTTTAGATCTTCTGTACTCCAAGTGATTTCTGATATGGTCAAATGAGTATATCCTCGTCGAATGGAATTGGGTTATCCGAGTGGAATTGTTGGTCGAGTGGGTTGCACTCTGAGGTGATTTCAGTCGGTAGGTGCTGCTGTACTTTGAATGTCTTTGACTGTAGGACAGTGCCCTTGGGAAGGGTGTCTAGGTCAGGCCTATTACCCTACCCTAGGTATGTGTCATCGTCATTAGCCCCCGAATGGTTCGGGGCCCGAGTGAGGAGGGAGCTAAAGATGGTTCCGACCCGATTCCCATGCTTCGGGGGCATTTTACCTAGGTTGGCGAACCATGCTGAAACTTCAACTTTATTCTCAGTCGCCTTGATCCATTCAGAGTTTGTCGAGTGAACTTATGCTGATATGTTTTGAGTGTTGAAGCGTTATGAAATCCTTGGTGCGATTGGTTGTACTACCGTTCCCAGATCTCACGGGATTCGAAATTTGGGGAAGCGCGCGGGACGGAGGGCACCTCAGTAAACAAGACAGATTAGGCAGGGGCGCCTCAATCCCCACACCGCCTTTTTTGCCACGTGCCCAGCGCGCGACTATTGCGGGATTTGATAGGATCACTTGGGCCCACTTGTCAGCCACTCGGAAACGGGCCTATATAAGGCGTCGAGGCCGATGTATTCTGCACAGTCCTCCCCATTCCCCTTCTTCCTCCTCTACTTCCCCACCGCGTTCGCCTCCACTCTCGACACCGCCGCCCCGTCCGTGCGCAGTCCGCTACGATGGGAAAGGACAAGACGACGGCTCTGGAGCGTGCGAAGAAGGCAACAACGGTGGTGAAAGGCAAGAAAACGAGTCGGGGGGGGGGGGTCGTCATCGAGAGCCGTCCTACCGCCCGGCTGGATCCAGGGCGACTGGATCCGGTCCACGATCTCAAAGGAGGATCTGGCCGAAGGGGGCTTGATTGCCCACGCATCTTGGAGGCTGCCGGGCAACGAGACCGAGCCGCAGCCGCAGGAGGGTGAGTGTGTCCTCCTCGTGACCCATGTTGACCGCGCTTTCTCTTTGCCCCCTCATCCGTTTTTTCGGGGTTTCTTGAACTTTTTTGGAGCCCAACTTCATCACTTTTCCCCCAACACCATCATATATCTCCCTGCATTTGTGTCCATGTGTGAGAATTTACTGGGTTGTCAACCGCACTGGGGTCTCTTCAAACATATCTTCACGTGCCGTTCTGAGTCTGTGAAAAAGGCTAATCCGAATGATGAGAGGACACCCGTGATCCAGATGTGCGGAGGTTTAGGGATTCAGATGAGGGGTAGGAGTACTTTTCCAGCTATGACTCTTCCCGATTCAGTTAGAGGGTGGCTGTCGACTTGGTTTTATTGCAAGGACCAACCGACTCCTGGTCGGTCGACTAGCCTTCCTCCCTTCTCCATGGAGCGGGTCCAATAGCCCTCTTCCTTGAAAGTAACTCCAGCAGAGAAAACAGAGGTGAACATGTTGGTTGAACGAGTCGTCCAATTAGTCCATGACGGTGTGACCGGCATGGATTTGCTAGAGGTGTTTCTCAGTCGATGCATCCAGCCACTCCAGGCTCACGATCATCCTATGTGGATGTACTCGGGCATTGATGACACCACTCGGATTCACCCGGAGGAAGTCATCGAGGAGACAGTGGAGCAGTGGTTGCAGGGCATCACTGGAAACAAAGACAACCCCAGGGGGTCCAGGAGAATTCAACCACTCGACTCTTCGAACGAACCAGACAAGGTTTGACCTTCATTACCGAGTGTCTTTTGTTCTGATTTGTAACTGTCTTTGATCCTGACTGATACTTGTTCAATTCTTTGCTTCGCAGATCTATACCGAGATGTACTCGATGCCCAATGGAGAGCAAGACCATGAAGGAGAAGCGAGCACCAGCGACAGCACCTACTGGAAATCTGATGACGAAGACGAGGAAGAAAATGAAGACTCAAGCAGCGGCGAGGAGGTCGACTCCCCTGCTCGTCCTTCAGCGTCGACCACTCAAGTCCTTGCTTCGTCCGTGCAACTTCATGCCTCGGATCCTGTGACAGCTTCGACTATTCCACCAGCTTCACTCTTCGCTGCCCATCCTGCCCCAGAGGACCCAGTAAGTGCCGCTAAGGAAGCTATACGCTAGGCAGGCCTTATGATGGAGCAGATGAAGGTGGTGCGTGATACCAGCCAAGCGGCTTATGACGCCAGCTCAGCTCTCTAGGCTAACGTCCAGGTTAGTTAATTTCCGACTGATCTTCAGCTTGACTCTTGCTCTACTAGGACATGGTACTTGAAAACTTCTCCTTTATTATTCGTAAGATGTCCATGGATGAGTGTCTTGGAACCTTTAATGTGCATCTAACATGAGTCTGCACCTTGCCTCTGCACACCCACTGGGTGTATTTGCTGTATAATTCTTTCACTTGAGTCGACCATGTCGTGTCAAGTGTATCTTTGAGTCAGTGGGGGCACGCAGAGTGCACCCACTGGGTGTAGTCCCTGAGACTACCGTTGAATGTTTGATTCGGTGGAGGTCTTTATCAAAAATATCTCTTTATAGTTCTTCCACTCGGTTTAGACTGGTCATGCCGAGTGGGATCCCAACCAGTGGGGGCACGCCATAGTGCACCCACTGGGTGTAGGCCCCGAGACCACGGTCGACTGTGGGCAGTCGGCGGTGGTCTGAGAACAAGTATTGCCACACTTCTCTTTTTTTTGAGCCACGTCGAGTGGAAAGCAGATCCAGTGGGGGCACGCCAAGTGCACCCACTAGGTGTAGTCCCCAAGACTACCGTTGAATGTTTGATTCGGCAGTAGTCTTAGAACTCTTTTGCTGTAATGACTTGAACTTGTATCTTTTTCATTCAGAAGCAATTGATCTCCATCTCAGTCGATTGACATGTCTTATTTATTGACTGCAGAAATCTTGTGACTTCGGGGGCCAGTTCGCTGATTTCCAGAAACAACAGATCCAACTCAATCTCGACCTGGCACTAGCCAAGGAGAACTTGAAGAGGGCACATGATGAAGCAACTGCCATGGGAGGTAATGACTTGCTGACTGTTTGCTTTGTCATCTTTTCTTTTCATTCGTTGAACCGAGTGACACTACTCGAGCAGATGTGCGTAGTGAAAACAGATAACTCCAAGCTCGTCTGAAGAATGTTATTTCTTTAGAGAAAATGAAGCAGGCGCTGGAACAGAAGGACCTTGACCTTGCTACAGCTCAGAAGACGGAGTGGGAAAAAACTAAACTTGCCGACAAGAAGCTGGCTTCAGTCGGCAAGTTAGAAGAAGAAAACGCCAAACTGAAGACTGCCATCAGTGAGGCCAACAAGGAAGTCGTGCAGCTGAAAAAGGACAAGGTGGCTCTGATCGACAAAGTTGGAGATCCCTCTCGGAAGAGAGATGAGATGGAGGTTTATCTGGGAGGACTCGCCAAGAAGTTGTTCCTTATGCTTGAAGGTGTTTTTCCTTGTCCGACTGATTTGCTGCTGTCGACTCATCATATAGCTGTTGACTCATTGCTTTATTGTGTGTGCAGAATTCTGTCAAAACTTCGAGGAAGAGACTGGGCGAATTGAGACGAGCTTGGATCCCATCAACTCCCCTATTAGGATGAAGTTGCCATGAACGTGCTCCGACTGGAATCTCGCCTTGCCAGCGCCATGGACTACCTTGCGTGACTGAAGGTGGCGGTGTCGCGGATTGACATGGCGCTCTAGCCAAGGGTGACATTTCAGAATGATCTTGAGTCTCTGATGACTCGACTTAATGAGATCCCTGGTCGAGTGCAGGAATGGAAGAAGTCATCCGCCCGATGTGGTGCTGATGTGGCTCTGTCTCTGGTTCGCGTTGTCGGTGTCAAAACCGGCGGATCTCGGGTAGGGGGTCCCGAACTGTGGTCTAAGGCGGATGGTAACAGGAGGCGGGGGCACAATGTTTACCCAGGTTCGGGCCCTCTCGATGGAGGTAATACCCTACTTCCTGCTTGATTGATCTTGATGATATGAGTATTACAAGAGTTGATCTACCACGAGATCGAAGAGGCTAAACCCTAGAAGCTAGCCTATGATTATGATTGTTGTTGTCCTACGGACTAAACCCTCCGGTTTATATAGACACCGGGGGGGGGCTAGGGTTACACAGAGTCGGTTACAAGGGAGGAGATCTACATATCCGTATTGCCAAGCTTGCCTTCCACGCAAAGGAGAGTCCCATCCGGACACGGGACGAAGTCTTGAGGCTTGTATCTTCATAGTCCAACAGTCCGGCAGAAGTATATAGTCCGGCTGTCCGAGGACCCCCTAATCCAGGACTCCCTCAGTAGCCCCTGAACCAGGCTTCAATGACGATGAGTCCGGCGCGCAGATTGTCTTCGGCATTGCAAGGCGGGTTCCTCCTCCGAATACCCCATAGAAGATTTTGAACACAAGGATCGTGTCCGGCTCTGTAAAATAAATTCCACATACCACCGTAGAGAGTATAATATTTTCACAAATCTAATCTGCTGACAAGTTTCATAGCGTGACATCACGCCACGGCCCGGTCATTATTCGAACCGTTTTTCCTAACCAGCTACTGCACATATTGCGAGGCGGTTTTCCTGGCACGTCTTGTCGAAGCAGAGATCGTGTCCCCCTATCACGGCATTCTCATCAATACGGGTGTGGGTAACCCAACCGCGCCATCAATTACGGCGCTTGGGGAATAAGCGAGTTTACCAGGCAGGTGGGGAGGCGCATAGTTTCTTCCGCCCTTATAAAGGGACAAGGATTCACCTTTTTCACCCACGCCTTCTTCTTCCTTGCTCATCCATTCTTGCGCACTCGAGCTCCAGCGCCCAAGTTCGCATTTTCTCCTCAAAAACACTCCAAGCATGTCCGGAGCGGGAGGCAAGTGGATGGTCTCCTCCATTACAGAGGAGGACATCACAAAGCTCCGGGGAGCCGGATACCTGGCCGCAGATATCGCGCACCGGCTACCAGATGCGGGGCAGATCGTCCCTACTCCAGAACCCCATGAGACGGTGGTATTTCTTACCCACTTCGTCCGTGGACTGGTATTTCCCCTCCACCCGTTCGTCCGTGGGCTCATGTTCTGCTACGGGCTGGATTTTCATGATCTGGCCCCCAATTTCATCCTCAACATCTCGGCGTTTATCATCGTGTGTGAGGCCTTCCTCCGCGTCAAGCCCCACTTCGGCCTGTGGCTGAAGACCTTCAACGTTAAACCGAAGGTGGTGGTCGGCCAGCAAGCAGAGTGCGGAGGCGCCATGGTGGGCAAAATGCCCAACGTTACCTGGCTTGAAGGCTCCTATGTGGAGACCGTAAAGGGGTGGCAATCGGGGTGGTTCTACATCACCGAGCCGTGCGACACCAACTGGGTGGCGGCCCTCGAATTTCGATCTGGAATCCCCATGCGTCTCACCTCCTGGAAAGAGAAGGGCCTATCCTAGGGTTCATCGGTGGAGCTGACCGGACTCCAGACCTGCGTCAAAAACATGATAAGCAAGAAAATCAAGCTTGTCAACGTGGTCCAAGTCATGCTCTTCCGCTGGATCCTCCCGTGTCAAAGACGGGCATTCAATATGTGGGAGTTCGACCCGGCTAAGCACCAGACGCTGCGAGAGCTCTTCAACACGACGCACAAGGATGTCTTGAAGGTGCTGTTCAAGGGCGCCGAGGTACCTCCTCCCCTTACCGAGGACCGCAGGCTCAGCGCAAAGCGCCCTGCCAATCCGGTAAGTCTTTTATATCTCATAAGATGTTCTTTTCCCCAGTATAACCATGCGCGGGATCTAAGCCTCCACGCCATTTAACAGGATTGGGTAGCGACAGCGGAGCAGATCAATTGTCCAGCCCCCCTGCCTGAAGATCCAGCAGATGCTCTCCTAACGGAGATGCTGGTTCCGGCGCCGTATGAGGTGCCGGAGAAGAAGGCCAAAAAGAAGGCCACGGGGACCAGGAAGGGTCTCCGGCGCAAGGTTATATCGGACTCATCGTCCGAAAACACCGAGGTGCACTCCTCCCACGAAAACGAGGAGGCGGAAGAGGAAAGTTCTCCCCCCCCTCAGCCGGGGGGGATAGGAAAAGGAAGGCCGCCCCATCAGGGGAGGCCGAAGGGTCCAAGAAGGAAAGGACCCTCCTCCCAGACTGCTCCACGACGGCCGCTTTCAGCGACGAGGAGTGGTTACCCAGGGACAAGCCCCTGGCGAAGTCGTGAGTATCCGGATACCATAATAATTCTTGGTACGTTTTATTGTACTGCTTCTTATCATGCCGAACATGATTATGCAGTCCATCCCGAGCCCATATCGACGTATCTTCGTTGGATGATTTTTTGGGCCCGTCAGATATGAATAGCGATTCACTCCCGACCGCCTCCTCCCCCCGCCCTACGGACGACGCCGAGGTGTTGTCTCAAAGGGAACTGAACCAAGGGGAGACAATTCCGGAGGCGCCCCAAGGCGACATTCCAGGCGCTGGGCGCACGAGTGGCAAGACTCCCCTAGGCCCTAACGCCGGGGGCAGCAAGTCTAGCCCCAAGCCGAATACGGCGCCGGAACCTCCAGTGGTTCCGGATTCTGTCGGGCAACCCCTCGCTATGGAGGGCAAGCCGTCTGTGCCGATGGCCTCTGTCCATCCAGAGGCATCGGACAACTTGCTGGAAGTGCTTCACGGCGCTTCCATTGACGAAGAGCACCGCACTATTATGAGTGCGGTAGTCAAGAAGGTTCAGTCCGCTAAGAGCGGACTGACTGAAGCCTGTGCCAGACTCCTAACCGGCTTTGAGGTAAGTAATCAAATTGTAAGAAAATGTTACAACATAGACAATAGCCCCTGATGCTCTGTTTGGCGCTCGAGAAGGAAGGCCGAATAGAGGATCAAATAATAATCGCAGGAGTCTAATCAGAATGTGTCTATGTGAATAAGCAGGCTTCACTGCTGGCCGCCGCCGCTCGTACTGCGGAGGTCGCCGCACTGAAGCGGGACCTTGAGCAGTTTAAGGAAGAGCTCAGCCTTACCAAGAGGCAGCTCGAAGAGAACAAAGGTAAGTGACACCCCATCTGAATATTGATAAAGAAAAATTTGGTTTTTGAATAATAGGATCGTCATGAATTTTGCTAGGGGCCACGACCGAAGTGGCGGCCCTGCAGAAGGCGCTACCCGAGGCCAAAGACAAAGCGGCCAAGGAGCGCCTCGAGCAAGAGAAGCAAGAGGCCCGAGTAGGCGAGGTGCAGCAAGAGCTCCAGGCTCTCGTCAAGAAACACGAGTCCTTGGAGCTTGACTCTAAGACGCAAGGGTCCGAGCTTGCAAAGGCCCTCGAAAACGCACAACATGCCAAGGCCGAAGCCCAAAAGGCCCTCTAGGAAATTGAGGCGGTTAAGAAGATAGCGGCGGGTAAGGCATTCATTATGCAAAGCAAGCATGTGAAGGAAACTTTCTTTTTACTTAACCGAGTTCGGAGCTCTCCAGGAGCGTTCGCAGATCCACCCCGCAATGTGTCGGATGCCGCGGAGTTCTACTGGGCCGAGGAGGGGAGCTTGACGGAGAAGTTGTTCTGGTCTCAGTATACTGGGACTGAACACCCAATGCCCTTGAGCGACCAGTTGAAGCAACTGGTCGAGCTTCACAAGGCGGCCGAACAGGCCATGAGAGGTCTTATAGTCCGGATGTGGCCTGGCGAGCCCCTGCCTGGTAGCTACTTCGGTCTGGTGAGGCGGCTTGTGAATGCCTGCCCACGGTTTGAAGTCATAAAGCGGTCCGTCTGCATCGAGGGTGCGCGCAGGGCTTTTGCCCGGGCGAAGGTGCACTCGGCGAAGCTGGACGCCGAAAAGCTGGTGAAGGAGGGGCCGCCGGAGGGCAAGGAGCATCGCCACCCCGAAAAGTATTATGACAGTGTCCTGAAGGGTGCTCGCCTTGTGGCGGAGGAATGTGCTAAGGATGTAATATTTGAATGAATGTACTCATGTGATCCTGTAATATGAAACGAGTTCATTTGCGCTATGCAACGCTTGTTAATTTAAAATATTACCTTCTGTGCGGCCGTTTATAAAATCTGAGAGTTGGCTAGTCATCGGCTTCTGCCCCCATGTAACTAGTACTGAGGTGTTCGGGATAAACCTGATCACTCTTTATCCCAATTTTGGGTCCTTTGAAGGAGGTGTTCAGCACAACGAACCAGGCAATCGGGCTATAAAGCTTTATCACTCTCACTTAGCCATAGAAGTCTACAATTTTAAATTTTGGCGAAGCCCCTAGTATTCGGAAGGCCGAACTTGGGGCGCTATAAACGCCTAAATCGGACAAGGCCGACTCCTCGCCCGAAGCAGAAAAAGTCTTTAAGGACTTGAGACCTCTCGAATAGCGACCAGCTCTCGCCGCATCATGACAGTCAGTTTTCGGCTTTCTCTACTGAGCTGCTCGTCCGGAAGAACCGGGACACAATCGCAGTAGTTCTCCCAGCACTACCTTAGCCAATATAGCGGAACGTAAGGTACCAAAACATGGGAGCCGGGCAAACCCAACTATTGACCCAAGACATGATTCGGAGCTGATGCATATAATGCTATAAGTTCGGGGTGCCGCACTGTCGAAAGTGTTCGGACTTTTCTTGCCTTGTTATGGGGTACAATGAAGCCCCTGGCGTACTGACCGTACCAGAATGTACGGGTGCAATTTTGTCGTAAATAAGAAGACAAAGAAAGAAAGAAAAAAGGAAATGTAATAATAGGCTAACGCTATGCATTGTTATTTAAATGATACATCGAAGCGTATGTATACAAGTAGTGCAATAAGCAAAAAATAGGACTATTTGACATGTCCTACCCAAGGGCAAGCTGCGTATGGGTATGTAAAACAGGTATTTCGATCGTTATCAGAGACCACCTGGGGATTCCCTTGTACATCAGAGCTTCTTGCTTCCTTGGTATTTCCTTCCCCTGATGGGTCCGACAATCAGGCTGCCGGAAAGGGCTTCCAGAAAATAGGGTCCTGAAAGGGAGAAAATGGTAAAGACATACGGCCCCTGAAGCGGTTGAGCCGCATTGTGGGCCGTGCCGTAGTCGTGCCTCCGCCTATGCCTATGGTATCTTGAGTGCGTAATTATGTACGCGCGGCACAAATTTTGCCGCTTGACTCGGGCTATGATGGAGGCCGAATTGCTATGCGAGCTCTGAACGTGCCTGGAGATCCTGTTGCAGGTTAGTCCGGACTCGCTTGAAGGTGTCCAGGGGCTTTTTCGCCGACTTGGCGGTTGGCCTCAGAAGGCTACTTTGTACTTCCGCTGCGAGGGCCGCAGTGTGCTCCTCCGTGCGGAGCGAGCGTTCTGTGTTTCCATTAACTGTTTAAACTCCGCGAGGTCCTGGCATTTTCAGCTTGAGGTACGCATAGTGCGGTACCGCATTGAATCTAGCAAATGCGGTTCGTCCGAGTAGTGCGTGATAGCCACTACGGAAGGGGACGATATCAAAGATTAGTTCCTCGCTTCGGAAGTTGTCCGGAGATCCGAAGACCACTTCCAGTGTGACTAAGCCCGTGCAAAAGGCCTCTACACCTGGTATGACACCCTTGAAGGTGGTTTTTGTGGGTTTGATCCTCGAGGGGTCTATACCCATTTTGCGCACTGTATCCTGATAGAGCAGGTTCTGGCCGCTTCCACCATCCATAAGGACTCGAGTGAGGTGAAATCCGTCGATGATGGGATCAAGAACCAATGCGGCAGAGCCGCCATGACAGATACTAGTGGGGTGGTCCCTATGATCGAAAGTGATCGGACAAGAAGACCATGGGTTGAACTTTGGGGCGACTGGCTCCATCGCATAGACGTCCCTTAGTGCGCGCTTCTGTTCCCTCTTGGGAATACGGGTTGCGTATATCATGTTCACCGTTTTCACTTGGGAAGGAAATTTCTTCTGTCCTCCTGTGTTCGGCGGCCGGGGCTCCTCCTCATCGTCACTATGCAGCCCCTTTTCCTTGTTTTCTGTATTCAACTTGCCGGCCTGCTTGAACACCCAACATTCTCTGTTGGTGTGATTGGTTGGCTTATCGGGGGTGCCGTGAATTTGACATGAGCGATTGAGTATGCGGTCCAAACTGGACAGGCCCGGATTGCTTCTTTTGAACGGCTTCTTCCGCTGACCGGATTTAGAGCCACTGAATCTGGCATTGACTGCCGTGTCTTCAGCGTTGTCGCCATTGTTGCGGCGCTTGTGTCTGTTGCGACGTGGTCTGCCGTTACTATCTTTGGCATCTGAATTGCCATGATTTCTTGATGTGTTGTTGCTGCGAGCCAGCCAGCTGTCCTCGCCCGCGCAAAAGAGGGTCATGAGTGTCGTGAGGGCTGCCATAGACTTCGGCTTCTCTTGGCCGAGGTGCCGGGCGAGCCACTCGTCACGGATGTTATGCTTAAATGCCGCTAAGGCCTCTGCATCCGGACAGTCGACAATTTGGTTCTTTTTAGTTAGGAACCGGGTCCAGAATTTCCTGGCCGATTCCCCTGGCTGCTGAGTTATATGGCTCAAGTCGTGGTCGCACATAAGTGCCCTGGAAGTTATCAAGGAATGCATCTTCCAAATCCTCCCAACTGCCAATGGAGTTTGCTGGCAAGCTATTCAGCCAATGCCGAGCTGGTCCTTTGAGTTTTAGTGGGAGGTACTTGATGGCATGTAGATCGTCACCGCGAGCCATGTGGATGTGGAGGAGGAAATCCTCGATCCATACCGCGGGGTCTGTTGTACCATCATATGACTTAATGTTCACGGGTTTAAATCCTTCTGGGAATTCGTGATCCATTACTTCATCAGTGAAGCATAGGGGGTGTGCGGCGCCTCTGTGCCGGGCTATGTCGCGACGCAGTTCATATGAGTCTTGTCTGCTGTGTTCGGCCCGGCCGGATTTGCTTTTAGTATATCCGGCGTGACGATCATCGTCACGTGTTGGGGCGCGTCCCCGTGATCCGTAGATCAATCTTGTATGTCCTGCTTTGTTTTCCAATATGTCTCACAGGTCCTACGTGTTGCCCCGGGCCTTGGTGTTTTTGTTTGACTGGCGGTGGGGTGCGGGCTGGACTCCGGGCTGACATGCTGCTCTGTCTCGGGCACGAGGTGGCCGATCAGCCACATCGTACGCTGGTAGTGTAGGTTTTAGTGCTTCCCCCTCGAGTTGGGGTAGCAACCTGAGCTTTGGGTAGCTTTTGGTTGGGCATTTGAGTTCGTATTCCTCGGCCGCCAGGACCTCGGTCCATCTATCCGCTAGCAGATCTTGATCAGCTTGAAGCTGCTGCTGCTTTTTCTTCAGGCTTTTTGCTGTGGCTATAAGCCGGCGCTTGAAGCGCTCCTGTTCGACGGGATCCTCGGGCACTATGAACTCCTCGTCACTAAGGCTCGCCTCGTCTTCGGAGAGGGGCATGTAATTGTCATCCTCTGTTTCTCCGTTTGCTGCCTGTTCCTTAGGGCTAGCTTGCCCATCCTCCCACTCGAAACCTGGCTGGAGGGGATTGTCTTCGTCTTCGGCGCTATCCGCAGTGTTATTGTCTCTTGTGCCAGTATCGCTGCTTTTGCTATGGCGGGGCTTAGAGCGGCGCCGCTGACGCCGGTGCTTGGGTTGCTTCTCGGAGGGATTATCCTCCGTTGCCTTATCGCCATCGCCTTCTTTGGGGGTGTCCACCATGTATATATCATATGATGAGGTGGCTGTCCAGCACCCTGTGGGCGGTGGTTCCTGTTCGTCTCCTGCATTGCCGTCCATACCGTCGATGTCTTCGGAGCCAAAATCGAGCATGTCGGTTAAGTCGTCGACAGTGGCTATTAAGTGGGTGGTGGGTGGGGAACTAATTTCTTCGTCGTCCGCCTCCCACTCAAGCCGGACATAGTTCGGCCAGGGGTCTCCTGACAAAGAGAGAGACTTTAATGAGTTTAGCACGTCGCCCAGAGGCGAGTGCTGAAAGATATCCGCAGAGGAAAACTCCATGATCGGCGCCCAATCAGATTAGATAGGCACGGATACAGGCGGTTCGGAGCCTGTGGCCGGGGACGAATCCAAGTGTCCGGCAACACAGGTCTCATAAGAGGTGAATTCAGCATTCGACTCTATCGCCGCTGAGTGCGCGGCCTCCATGGTGGGGTCCATCCACCCGTCCTCGGACAGCGCGTTCTGCTCCGGATTGAAGACCGGAGTGGTCACAGGTGCGATATCCCAAACCCTGTCCGACGGTAGAGCTAAGTCATGCTCGTCGTGACTGTGCGGCGCACCTGGCACGAGCTCGAATCCGTCGAAGATCAAGTCTCCGCGGATGTTGGCGGTATAGTTTAAGCTTCCAAACCTGACCTGATGGCCGGGGGCATAGATCTCGATCTGCTCCAGATGGCCAAGCGAGTTGGCCCGCAGTACGAAGCTGCCGAATACGAAGATCTGTCCCGGGAGGAAAACCTCACCCTGGAACGCATCGTTATCGATGATCGAAGGAGCCATCAAGCCTTTGTCGCGACGGCACAGTGGAACTCTCAATGAAAGCACCAATGTCGGTGTCAAAACCGGCGGATCTCGGGTAGGGGGTCCCGAACTGTGCGTCTAAGGCGGATGGTAATAGGAGGCGGGGGACACAATGTTTACCCAGGTTCGGGCCCTCTTCATGGAGGTAATACCCTACTTCCTGCTTGATTGATCTTGATGATATGAGTATTACAAGAGTTGATCTACCACGAGATCGAAGAGGCTAAACCCTAGAAGCTAGCCTATGATTATGATTGTTGTTGTCCTACGGACTAAACCCTCCGGTTTATATAGACACCGGGGGGGGGGGCTAGGGTTACAGAGAGTCGGTTACAAGGGAGGAGATCTACATATCCGTATTGCCAAGCTTGCCTTCCACGCAAAGGAGAGTCCCATCCGGACACGGGACGAAGTCTTGAGGCTTGTATCTTCATAGTCCAACAGTCCGGCAGAAGTATATAGTCCGGCTGTCCGAGGACCCCCTAATCCAGGACTCCCTCACGCGTCCATTGCAAGGAGGCCAAGGAAGATAAACTAGCAGCGCTCAAGGTGGCCAATACCAAGAAGCTTGACTTCCAGTCTTTCATGGAGACCTTCATCGAGGCGGCCACCCGTATTGCGGACGAGATCGACTTAGATGAGTTCGTCGAGCCTGCCAGCCCTCCTCCCGCGGAGTGAACAAACTTTAAGTCTTGCTAAATTTGCCTCGGAATGCCGAGTGATTTTGTAACCGTTAAACTCCCTCGGGCTTGAAGCTCGTGCACTTTTATTTGCGGTTCTGGACTTCGCAAGATTTATCTGAACTTGGTTCTTCTTTGAACACGGTTGCTTTGGCTTTACTGCTTCCAAGTCTTTTGACTCCAAGTGGAACTCGACTCTTCACTCGGAACAGATATTTGTACTTGTGATGCAGGTTTGAGGAGAGGTTTGCCGATGACCTGCACTTCGCCGTCCTTGTGGACCGGGATGGAGCGTACGTTGTACTTATGTCGCAGCTATGAGGAGAGGGTCGCAGACGACCTGTACCTCATCATCTTTGCGGATCGGGATGAAGCGTACATTGTACTTATGGCGCAGCTCGGAGCGTGTGGCCAAGTCCCCGAGTGAGAGGATTGCCCTTTACTCGGAGTGTGTTTTAAGTTTAGGCGAGTACGGGACTGCAGCTAAGTCCCCGAGTGAGAGGATTGCTCGTCACTCGGTAGGATTTTTAAACTTAGGCGAGTACGAGACTGTAGCTAAGCCCCCGAGTGAGAGGATTGCTCTTCACTCGGTAGGATTTTTTAAACTTAGGCGAGTACGAGACTGCAGCTAAGCCCCTGAGTGAGAGGATTGCTCTTCACTCGGTCGGATTTTTTAAACTTAGCCGAGTACGAGGCTGCAGCTAAGCCCCC
>NC_057805.1:437343782-437435240 GCF_018294505.1 Triticum aestivum
GTTGCTCTTTACTCGGTAGGATTTTTTAAACTTAGGCGAGTATGAGACTGCAGCTAAGCCCCCGATAGAGAGGATTGCTCTTCACTCGGTAGGATTTTTTAAACTTAGGCGAGTACGAGACTGCAGCTAAGCCCCCAAGTGAGAGGATTGCTCTTCACTCGGTAGGATATTTTTTTTAAACTTAGGCGAGTACGGGACTGTAGCTAAGCCTCCGAGTGAGAGAGTTGCTCTTCACTCCGTAGGATTTTTAAAACTTAGGCGAGTACGGAACTGCAGCTAAGCCTCCGAGTGAGAGAGTTGCTCTTCACTCGGAGTTTGTTTTTGAAACTTAGGCGAATCGGATTCGCAGCTAAGCCACCCACTGGGTTTTTTTTGAACACATGCATATGTAACAACAATCATTTAGGAGACTGTAAAACTGCGTCTTTGATAAACAAACTGAAAGGTACTTCTTATTACATCTCATCAGTCCGAATGTTTAAGTATAAAAATGGCGGAGCAGCTCCGCATTCCAAGCGCGTGGCTCGTCTTTCTTGTGTTCCACATTGTAAAGATGATATGCTCCGTTGTGGAGCACCTTGGTGATGATGAAGGGACCTTTCCAAGCAGGAGCAAGCTTGTGAGACCGTTGCTGATCCACTCGGAGCACAAGGTCTCCTTCCTGAAATGCTCGACCTGTCATGTTTCTGGCATGGAATCGACGGAGGTCTTGCTGATAAATGGTTGACCAGATCAAGGCCATCTCTCTTTCTTCTTCCAGGAGATCAACATCATCCTGTCAAGCTTGTTCCGCTTCAGCTTCTGAGAAGAGTTCTACTCAGGGTGCATTGTGAAGCAGATCACTCGGCAGCACGGCTTCAGCCCCATAGACCATGATGAAGGGAGTCCGTCCAGTCGAGCGATTTGGTGTTGTTCTCAATCCCCAAAGGACTGATGGCAACTCGTCCACACAAGCGCCTTCTGCATGCTTGAGGTCACGCATCAATTGGGGTTTCAACCCTTGGAGGATCAAACTGTTCGCTCTTTCGGCTTGCCCATTCGACTGCGGGTGGGCGACTGAGGCATAGTCGACCCGAGTGCCTTGGGAAGCACATAAAGCTTTAAACTCATATGAATCAAAGTTTGAACCATTATCCGTGATGATGCTGTGTGGAACCCCATATCTGAATGTTAATTCCCTGATGAAGCTGACGGGGGTACTTGAGTCGAGATTTTTGATGGGTTTGGCTTCAATCCATTTAGTGAACTTGTCGACTGCTACAAGCAGATGGGTGAAGCCGCTTCTGCCGGTCCTCAGCGGTCCAACCATATCCAATCCCCAAACAGCAAATGGCCAGATGAGTGGAATGGTCTTTAAAGCTGACGCAGGCTTGTGGGACATGTTGGAGTAGAACTGACAACCCTCACACTTGTCGACTATGTCTTTTGCCATTTCGTTCGCTTGCGGCCAGTAGAATCCCGCTCGGTATGCTTTGGCCACAATGGTTCGAGAGGACGCATGGTGACCACAGGTCCCCGAGTGGATATCATTGAGAATCATTTGACCTTCTTCTAGTGTGATGCACCGCTGAGCAACTCCAGTAACACTCTCTCTGTAAAGCTGACCACCTATCACGGTGAAGGCTTTGGATCAACGAACAATCTGACGGGCCTCATCTTCATCTTCTGGAAGTTCTTTCCTGAGCAGATATGCAATATATGGCACTGTCCAGTCGGGGATGACGACCAAAACCTCCATGATCAGGTCGACCACGACTGTGATTTCAACTTCAGTCAGATCAGTAGAACTTTTTGGTTGCGGGGGCTCTTCTATGAAGGGATCCTCTTGAACTGACGGGGTGTGCAGATGCTCCAAGAACACATTACTGGGAACAGGCTCGCGCTTGGAACCTATCTTTGCCAGGTCATCAGCTGCTTGATTCTTGAGTCAGGGTATGTGGTGGAGCTCTAACCCTTCAAACTTCTTTTCCAACTTTCTCACCGCATTGCAATAGCCAGTCATAGCTGGGCTCCTGACGTCCCACTCCTTCATCACTTGATTGACCACCAAATCTGAGCCGCCGTAAACCATTAGGCGACGGACGCCGAGTGAAATGGCCATACACAACCCGTACAAAAGTGCTTCATATTCAGCTTCGTTGTTGGAGGAATCAAAGTGGATCTGGAGAACATAACTAAGCTTATCACCTCGTGGGGATACCAAGACTACTCCAGCACTAGAACCATTCAGCATCTTGGATGCATCAAAGAACATAGTCCAATGTTCCAAGTGAATCTGAGTCGGTTGCTGTTGTTCAATCCACTCGGCCAGGAAATCTGCTATTGCTTGGGACTTAATCGCTTTCTTTGCCTCAAACTTGATATCCAACGGAAGGAGTTCAATCGCCCATTTTGCCACTCGACCAGTTGCATCTCTGTTGTTCAAAATTTCTGACAATGGAGCGTCACTGACGACTGAAACCGAGTGATCTGAGAAATAGTGTGCAACCTTCTTCCATAAACAAGCTTCTGATAATGCGGATATCTCTGCTTGGACGGAGTCAAGACTTCAGAAATATAGTACACTAGGCATTGAACCTTGTAGGATTTACCTTCTTCTTCCCGCTCGACCGTGAGCACTGTACTGACAACTTGTCAAGTGGCTGGAATGTATAGTAGTAGAGGCTCCTTGCTGATTGGAGCAGCAAGCACCGGCTGGGTGGGAAGCAGGGCTTTGAGCTCTACAAACGCTGCTTCGGCTTCAGGAGTCCACTCGAACTTGTCAGACTTTTTCATCAGTCGGTAAAGAGGCAGTGCCTTTTCACCGAGGCGAGAGATGAATCGGCTCAATGCAGCCAAACAACCAATAAGCTTCTGAACGTCGTGCACACATACAGGGCTTTTCATTCGGAGGATTGCTCCAACTTTCTCTAGGTTTGCATCGATCCCTCATTCGGAAATGAGGAAACCGAGCAACTTTCCACCTGGGACTCCGAATGTGCACTTTGACGGGTTAAGCTTGATATCAGATCTTCTCAAATTGGCAAAGGTTTCAGCGAGGTCAGTCAGTAGGTCGGAACCTTTACGTGACTTGAACATGATGTCATCCATATATGCTTCCACATTCCGACTGATTTGAGTGAGCAAGCACTTCTGAATCATGCGCATAAATGTGGCACCGGCATTCTTGAGACCAAAGGGCATGGTAACATAGCAAAAGCACCCGAATGGGGTGATAAAAGCTGTTTTTATTTCGTCGGGTCCATACAGTCGGATCTGATGATACCCGGAATATGCATCTAGAAAAGACAAACGCTCACACCCCGCAATTGAGTCGACAATCTGGTCGATGCGGGGGAGAGGGAAATGATCTTTCGGGCAGGCCCGATTGATATGCTTGAAATCAATGCACATGCGAAGTGAATCGTCCTTCTTGGGGACCATGACAACATTGGCGAGCCACTCGGAGTGGTAAATTTCACGGATGAACTCAGCTGCTAGAAGCCGAGCTACCTCCTCGCCGATTGCCTTTCTCTTCTCCACGGCGGACTGACGGAGATGCTCTTTAACGGGTTTTGCTTTTGGATCGACTCACAAATGGTGCTCAGCCAGTCCCCTGGGTACACCCGGCATGTCAGACGGCTTCCATGCGAAGATGTCCCAGTTCTCACGGAGGAACTGGATGAGCGCTTCTTCCTATTTGCTGTCGAGTATTGTTGAGATATGAGTCGGAGCAGCATTGGGGTCGGTAGGGTGAATGTGAATTGGCTTTGTTTCATCGGACGACTGAAATGCAGACTCTGAGGCAGGCTTCTTGGCTCGCAACAAATCAGTCGGATCTGCATTCTTCTGGTATTCTTGCATTTCCACTGCTGCCATTTGTTCATCAGCAATCTTTGAGCCCTTCTGGAGGCACTCTTCTGCTCTCTGCCGATTACCAGTAATTGTGATCACGCCCCTGGGACCAGGCATCTTCAGCTTAAGGTACACGTAACATGGTCGAGCCATGAAACGAGCATATGTAGGTCTGCCCAGAATAGCATGATAGGCACTTTGAAAATCCACTACTTCAAACGTCAACTTTTCCTTACGGTAATTCTTTGAATCACCGAAACCACGTCAAGAGTGATCTGGCCGAGTGAATCAGCTTTCTTTCTAGGGATGACACCGTGGAACCTCATGTTGCTCTCACTAAGCTTGGACATTGGAATGCCCATCCCTCTCAGGGTCTCAGTGTAGAGAATATTCAGACCACTGCCACCATCCATCAATACTTTGGTCAGTCGAGTGCCTCCAACAACTGGGTCGACTACCAATGCTTGCCGTCCTGGAGTGGCAATGCATGCTGGGTGATCGGACTGGTCGAATGTGATTGCAGTTTGTGACCACTTCAAATATGTCGTTGTTGCCGGAGCAACCATGGTCACTTCTCTGTTGATGACTTTCAGTCGACTTTTGCTCTCGACGTCAGCAAAAATCACTAAGGTGGAATTGACATTGGGGAAACCGTCATCCTCCTCTTTGTCCTCATCCTTATTAGATTCCTTCTCTTTTTCGCTGGGCTAGCCCTCTCGGAACTGCTGGATAAGGAGTCGGCACTGTCGAGTGGTATGCTTGGGATAAATCAGGTTTCCGTCTTCATCCTTCTTGGTGTGTATATGACACGGCAAATCTAGCACATCATTTCCCGCTTGATCTTTTACCTTCTTGGGGATCCAGGGCCCCTTAGGCTTTCCCTTGAATTTTCCTCGGGTCACGACTGCAGTCTCACCAGAACCTGCGGGTTTGGCTTTACGTTTCTGCTTCCGACTAGAATTACCTCTTCCGTTGTCCTGGGTGACTGGTTTACTTTTGCCACTGCGGAGTCGATCTTCTTCTTCGCCGTTAGCGTACCGAGTGGCTATTTCCATCATCCGCGTCAGAGTCATATCTCCTGTCTGACCGAATTTCAGGTTAAGCTCTCGGTACCGAACACCTTCCTTAAAAGCACAAACAACTTGATGCTGAGATACATTTTCCACTGTGTGATGCAAAGTAGTCCACCTCTGGATGTAATCCCTCAAAGTTTCATTTGGTTTCTGCACACAATGTTGCAACTCAGCCAGCCCTGCGGGTCGTTTGCAAGTGCCCTCGAACGTTCTGACAAACACTCGGGCCAACTCTTCCCATCTGAATATACTACCGGGGGCTAATTGATTCAACCAAGCTCTGGACGAACCCTCCAACATCAGGGGAAGATGTTTCATGACAACCTCGTCATTGCCGCCGCCGATCTGCACGGCCACTCGGTAATCCTCCAGCCAAGTGTCAGCTTTGATTCACCGGTAAATTTTCTCACTCCTGTTGCCAACCTGAAGTTGGGAGGAATCTCAACAGCTCTAATGGCTCTGCTGAAACACTCAGGTCCGCAGACATGAACTCTACTGTCAGTCGGACGATCTCTGTCGAGTCCTTCTCTGTGTGCTCTGTTCCTGTCGACCAGACCTTGAACGAGGATTGACCTCGCATCAAACCCTGGCTCTCTTGGGTCGACTGGGACCCTCCACTCACCGCTGTGCGGGCTCCTGTCATCATATTGCCGGGGCACATATGATCCGCTCCTCGGAGGGGGCGTAGGCAGTCGACGGCGGTCATCGCGGCCAAATCGATGATCATACTGCTCATGGTTCCGACCCAAGTGCTGTTCTTAGCGATGCCCACGCCCCTCACGCCGCGGAGGCGATCTTGGGCTGTGAGCCGACTGTATTGTGTCAGGCACCACAGATCTGCTGTGGATCCTGTTGCGAGACTGAGAAACGGCTGTGTTTGGCTCTCCTGCTGCCCGAAGCAGTGCCCGAATCTGCATCAAACCTCTTCCAGCCTCTGATTGGGACAGCTAAATCGACTTTGCTATATGGGCCGCAGCTGTAAGATTCTGAACCGGAGTGCGATATACCTGAGGTTCAGACAGAAATAACTGTCATCGTCGCCGACTGGATTCTGGGATCTACTGACGGGCGCGCTCGTCGAGTGAATGCTGAAGGTTCTCCAGCCACGCGCGCTCAGCCAGAGTGGCCAGGCGTGCCGCCTCCAAGGCCCGAGCCTCAGAGGTTTCTCCCATGATGGGAGTGTGGAGTGCCTCCACGTTGCGACGATGCAGCTCCTCCCTCTGTTGCGACGTAAGGGCTTCAGGATGATACTCCTCGTGAACATGCGACGGATCGCCGCCACCATCGCCGCCGCCGCTGCGGCGGAAACCAGGTGGGCTGCGCGGCATGTCGACCATCAGGACTTCTGCCGCAGGGTCACTGCTGTCACACTCGGACAGGGTCTCGACGAAGCCATTCGACAGGTCGAACAACCCGTAAATTGATTCATCGGGCTCGATTGCCGCGACCTGAGGGGTGGCCGACTGACGGGCCACCGCATGCTTCACCCACCGCTGAAGTCGCGATCGATCGGACCGCTTGCGGCGACAAGCAGCGGGGAGCGAAGATGCCACGGGAGCCGCCTGATACTGGGTCGACGGCTCCCGTAGAAGGACGCCGCGGACGCACGCGCGAAAGTGTGTTGCCCTGCAGACGGGGAGCGCCTCGACGTTGAGGGGGGCCTCCTGGAGCCAGGCGGAGTCGTCGGCGATGAAAACGAGTGCACCAAGATGGATCTCGTGGCCCTCAGCCAAACTGCCGCCAGAAACCATGATGATGGGAATCAGAAAAAATTGCAACCTCACCGGAAGTCGCTAAGACACCTGCCCCAAGGTGGGCGCCAACTGTCGTGGGAGTAAGTCTGACAATAGAATAGGGGGTATGTATGAAGAGGCCAGATCCTAGCTACGATGAGGTCGTGCACGCAAGGTTTATGAGTTCAGGCCCTTCGCGGAGGAAGTAACAACCCTACGCCTCGGTGCCCGGAGGCTTGGTCGATTGGATTATGCGTGAAGTTTCAGGGGGTGTGAACCCTTGTGCCAGTGGAGGGGGGTGGCTTATATAGAGTGCGTCAGGACTCCAGCCAGCCCACGTTACAAGGGGTTCAATGTACATAAAGGTGGGGCGTTGCTGGTAACGCCAGCAATAAAGGCATATAAATGATCATTAAGACTACGGATTGAACGCCTAACCGTTGCCATCCTGAGAGACTTTAGATCTTTTGTACTCCGAGTGATTTCTGATATGGTCGAATGAGTATATCCTGGTCGAACGGAATTGGGTTATCCGAGTGGAATTGTTGGTCAAGTGGGTTGCACTCTGAGGTGATTTCAGTCGGTAGGTGTTGCTGTACTTTGAATGTCTTTGACTGTAGGACACTGCCCTTGGGAAGGGTGTCTAGGTATGTGTCATCGTCAGGTACCCTAGATGAGCGGCTAAGCAAGTAGCATAAATTACACCAAAGAAATCATCAACTAAGGCATTGTTGTGTAAACGACGTGCAATAATGGCCCCCATGTTAAATTGTCTATCTCTCAACACGGCACTCTTATGAATGGTCAAATGAGGTGCATAAAAATGACTCGGGTTCTGTTTACCGTTTATGCATCTACCTATGAACATAGCAAAATAGTGTATAGCAGGAAAATGGATGCTCCCTATAGTACCTTGTGTTATGCCTCTAGTTTCTCCCCTAGTAATATTCAACAAGAATTCATTGCAATCAGATTTACGAGGTTCATTACATATCCCCCAATAGGGAATTTCACATGCTTCGCAAAACTCCTCGAGATCCATGCGAAAAGGATTTTCACATAAGTTGAAGATGACAGCATGAGAATTGCTATGAGGTACGTACTCAAATTTTCGCACAAAGGTATCAGTGATATTGTAGAACTGTGGGCACTTATCTGATATGAATTATGTCAACTCGGCATTGTACACGTACATGTAAAACTCTTTCTTAATACCTGCTTGAGTCATCAAAAAATCCGACAGCCATTCACGCGGGCACACAAGGGCTTCCCGTGAAGGTTCGAGGTCCGGCTCTCGTATAGCAAGCCTTGGAGAGCTCTTGCTCGAGGAACCACATTGGAACATTTTTCTAAACATTTTCTTCTTCTGAAAATTTTTAGTGACTCAAAATAAAAGTGAACCAAACTCAACAAAACTGATAGCAACTACTCCCATAAGCATCTAGAGGCTATATCATGCAAACTCAACGAAACTGAAAAATGAAAGTGAACCAAACTCAACAAAATTATTTCAGTGTGTTTCTCTGAATTTCTTTTCATTTGTTGAGTCATACCAAGGAGAAGACCACGATGAAAATGTTGAGTGGCTTTCATATGCATTATTGTTGATCTAACAAAGAGCCCAAATTACCTTGTCTTCTCCTTTTAAATAAAATGCTTGCAGATTTCATATCATTCGGTCGTGCAAGTGAAAGGAAATAATGACGATATTTGATGAAGTGATGGTGGCAGAGAAAAGCGAGTATGAACTCAACTTGTTTTTGTTTTTGTAAATATGTTTAACTCAGTATCCATGGTTCAGCATATTATGATCAAACATGTTTGCAATGACAATTAGAGATTATAGTTGCTCGTGCCATGTTTAAGTAGCTAGGAGTGGATAATGATTTATCTTGGATGTCAACATGCATTAAAATGATTATGATGTAGTATGATGATATGGTATCCTCCTCTAAATGTCAAGTGGCTTGACTTGTGCATAAAAATCCTTAAACCAAAGTTATTCCAGATGAGTCCACTGTATCTACCTATATGCAGTATTACCCTGCCGTTCCAAGTAAATTTGCATGTGCCACCTCTAAAATTTCAAATGAACATCTGTTTTGTGTGCCTGGATGATACATTTCCAACGTATCTATAATTTTTGCTTGTTCCATGCTGTGATATTATCACTCTTGGATGTTCTACAATCATTTTATAGCAACTTTATATACTTTTTTGGGACTAACCTATCGACATAGTGCCCAGTGCCAGTTCCTATTTTCCCCTTGTTTTTTACTTCGCAGAAAATCATTACCAAACGGAGTCCAAATGCAGTGAAACTTTTTGGAGATTTTTTATGGACCAGAAGAAACAACTTGGGCCGAAGAAGTACCAGAGGGGCACCCCGTGGGGGGCACAACCCACGTGGGTGCACCTGGGGGGCCAGACACGCCCTGGTGGGTTGTGCCCAGCTCGGTGGCCTCCCGCACCGCTTCTTTGCTCTATAAATACCCTGAAAATCCAAAAACCCTAGGGGAGTCTACAAAACACAATTCTAGCCGCCGCAAGTTCGAGAACCACCAGATCCAATCTAGACACCATCACGGAGGGGTTCATCATCCTCATTGGTGCCTCTCTGATGATGCGTGAGTAGTTCATTGTAGACCTACGGGTCCGTAGTTAGTAGATAGATGGCTTCCTCTCTCTCTCTTTTGATTCTCAATACAATGGTCTCTTGGAGATCTATTTGATGTAACTCTTTTTGCGGTGTGTTTGTTGGGATCCGATGAACTTTGAGTTTATGATCAGATCTATTTTATCCATGAAAGTTATTTGAGTTTTGATATCTTATATGCATGATTGCTTATAGCCTCGTATTTCTTCTTCGAATCTTTGGTTTAGTTAGGCCGACTAGATCGATTTTTCTTGCCATGGGAAGAGGTGCTTTGTGATGGGTTCGATCTTATGGTGCTCAATCCTAGTGACTAAAGGGGACATGACACGTATGTATCATTGCTATTAAGGATAACAAGATGGGGTATATTCCTACATGAATTGATCTTGTCTACATCATGTCAACGTTCTTATTGCATTACTCCGTTTCTCCATGAACTTAACACACTAGATGCATGCTGGATAGCGGTCGATGTGTGGAGCAATAGTAGTAGATGCAGGCAGGAGTCGGTCTACTAATCTTGGATGCAATGCCTATATAATGATCACTGCCTGGATATCGTCATGATTATTTGAAGTTCTATCAATTGCCCAACAGTAATTTGTTTACTCACCGTATGCTATTTTTCTCGAGAGAAGCCACTAGTGAAATATACGGCCCCGGGTCTATTGTTTATCATATTTGCTTTCCGATCTATTATTTGCCTCTTTTATTTTCAGATCTATTATTCCAAAAACCCAAAAATACCTTGCTGCAATTTTATTTATTTATTTTATATCGCGTTCCCGCGAGATATATTTATCCAATCTACTAAAAATTTATCTATCTTTTACCCGTGAGGGGTTGGCAACCCCTCTTACGCGTCGGGTTGCAAGTATTTGTTCTTTGTGTGTAGGTACCTGATGACCCACAAGTATAGGGGATCTATCATAGTCCTTTAGATAAGTAAGAGCGTCAAACCCAACGAAGAGCAGAAGGAAATGACAAGCGGTTTTCAGGAAGGTATTCTCTGCAAGCACTGAAATTATCGGTAACAGATAGTTGTGTGATAAGATAATTCGTAACGGGTAGCAAGTAACAAAAGTAACTAAGGTGCAGCAATGTGGACCAATCCTTTTTGTAGCAAAGGACATGCCTGGATGAACTCTTATATAATCCAAAACGCTCCCGAGGACACATGGGAATTGTTGTCAAGTTAGTTTTCATCATGCTCATATGATTCGAGTTCGTTACTTTGATTATTTGATATATGGGTGGACCGGTGCTTGGGTGCTGTCCTTACTTGGACAAGCCTCCCACTTATGATTAACTCCTCTCGCAAGCATCCGCAACTACGAAAGAAGAATTAAGATAAATCTAACCATAGCATGAAACATGTGGATCCAAATCAGCCCCTTACGAAGCAACGCATAAACTAGGCTTTAAGCTTCTATCACTCTAGCAACCCATCATCTACTTATTACTTCCCAATGCCTTCCCCTAGGCCCAAACAATGGTGAAGTGTCATGTAGTCGACGTTCACATAACACCACTAGAGGAGAGACAACATACATCTCATCAAAATATCAAACGAATACCAAATTAAAATGATTACTTATAACAAGACTTCTCCCATGTCTTCAGGAACAAACGTAACTACTCACAAAGCATATTCATATTCATAATCAGAGGAGTATTGAATATTATTAAGGATCTTAACATATGATCTTCCATCGAATAAACCAACAAGCATCAACTACAAGGAGTAATCAACACTACTAGCAACCCACATGTACCAATCTGAGGTTTTGAGACAAAGATCGGATACAAGAGATGAACTAGGGTTTGAGACGAGATGGTGCTGGTGAAGATGTTGATGGAGATTGACCCCCTCTCGATGAGAGGATCATTGGTGATGACGATGGCTTCGATTTCCCCCTCCGGGAGGGAAGTTTCCCTGGCAGAACAGCTCTACCGAAGCCCTAGATTGCTTCTGCCCAAGTTCCGCCTCGAGACAGCGGCGCTTCGTCCCGAAAGCTTCCTCTTGATTTTTTCCAGGTCAAAACACATCATATAACAGAAGATGGGCACCGGAGGTCTGCCAGGTGGCCCATGATGACTCACAATTATACAGGATCAATTGTAGAGTTTTTGATAAGTAAGAGTGTCGAACCCAACGAGGAGCAGAAGGAAATGACAAGTGGTTTTCAGCAAGGTAATGTTTGCAAGTGCTGAAATTTTGAGTAACAGAGTAGTTTGATAGCAAGATAATTTGTAACAAGCAACTAACGATAATAGTAACAAAAGTGCAGAAAGGTAGCCCAATCCTTTGAGGCAAAGGACAGGCCAAAATAGTCTCTTATAATAAGCAAAGCGGTCTTGAGGGTACACGGGAATTTCATCTAGTCACTTTCATCATGTTGGTTCGATTCATGTTCGCTACTTTGATAATTTTATATGTGGGTGGACCAGTGCTTAGGTGTTGTTCTTACTTGAACAAGCCTCCTACTTATGATTAACCCCCTCGCAAGCATCCGCAACTACGAGAAAAGTATTAAGAATAAATTCTAACCATAGCATTAAACTTTTGGATCCAATCAGTCCCTTACGGAATAACGCATAAACTAGGGTTTAAGCTTCTGTCACTATTGCAACCCATCATCTAATTACTACTCCACAATGCATTCCCTTAGGCCCAAATATGGTGAAGTGTCATGTAGTCGACGTTCACATGACACCACTAAGGGAATCACAACATACATACTATCAAAATATCGAACACATATCAAGTTCACATGATTGCTTGCAACAAGATTTCTCCCATGACCTCAAGAACCAAAGTAACTACTCACAAATGATAATCATGCTCAAGATCAGAGGGGTATTAAATAGCATATTGGATTTGAACATATAATCTTCCACCAAATAAACTATATAGTAATCAACTACAAGATGTAATAAAAACTACTAGTCACCCACAAGCACCAATCTATAGTTCCGGTACAAAGATTTAACACAAGAGATGAACTACTGTTTGAGAGGAGATGGTGCTGGTGAAGATGTTGATGGAGATTGCCCTCCCCAAGATGGGAGAGTTGTTGGTGATGATGATGACGATGATTTCCCCCTCCTGGAGGGAAGTTCACCCGGCGGAATTGCTCCGTCGGAGGGCAAAAGTGCTCCTGCCCAAGTTCCGCCTCGAGACGGCGGTGCTTCGTCCCGAAAGTCCTCTTCTTATTTTTTCTAGGTCAAAATGACTTATACACCAGAAGAGGGGCACCGGAGGTGGGCTGGGCTGAGCACAACCCACCAGGGCGCGCCTGGGGGACCAGGCGCGCCCTGGTGTCTTGTGCTCACCAGGTGGTCCCCTCCGGTAGTTATTTTCTCCAGTATTTCTTATTTATTCCATAAAAATTCCTCGTGAAGTTTCAACTCATTTGGAGTTGTGCAGAATAGGTGGCCTGGCGTAGCTTTTCCTGGTCCAGATTTCCAGCTGTCGGAATTCTCCCTCTTTGTGTGTACCTTGCATATTATGAGAGAAAAGGCATTAGAAATACTGCAAAAAACATTATTATGCATAAAAACATCATAAATAACAGTAGGTAAACATGATGCAAAATGGACGTATCAGCCCACAAGGCAGGGGGGCGCGCCCACGGGGGTAGGGCGCGCCCCCACCCTTGTGGCTACCTGGTGGGTCCCCTCTGGAACTTTCTTTGCTCAATATTTTTTTATAGATTCCAAAATAATTCTCCGTAAATTTTCAGGACTTTTGGAGTTGTGCAGAATAGGTCTCTCAGATTTGCTCCTTTCTGGTCCAGAATTCCAGCTGCCGGCATTCTCCCTCTTTGTGTAAACCTTGTAAAATAAGAGAGGAAAGGCATAAATATTGTGCCAAAATGTGTAATAACAGCCCATAATGCAATAGATATCAATATAAAAGCATGATGCAAAATGGACGTATCAACTCCCCCAAGCTTAGACCTCGCTTATCCTTAAGCGAAAGCCGATATCAAAAAATATGTCCACATGTTTAGAGATAGAGGTGTCGATAAAATAAAATACGGACATGAGGGCATCATGATCATCTTTAGAGCGACATACATTGTCATATAATTTCTTATGCCAAAGTAACAATTTGTTCACAAGGTAAAGTATGAATCAGAAACTTCATTGAAAACTAACAAACTATGATCTCAGTCATTGAAGCAATTGCAATTTATCATAACATCGGAAAGAGTCAATACAAGAGCTTTTCAGCAAGTCCACATACTCAACTATCATTTAGTCTTTCACAATTGCTAACACCCATGCGATACTTATGAGTTCAAAGCTTCAATCGGACACAGAGAAAGATAGGGCTTATAGTTTCGCCTCCCAACCTTTTACCTCAAGGGTAATGTCAACAATAATATTTTATGATAATGTACATCCGAGTGGGTATATATATCTGGATCTTTCTCCAACACATAGTGCTTGCCAAAAGGAAAAAAAGTGTAAAAGGAAAGGTGAAGATCACCACAACTCTTGTATAAGGGTAGAGGGAAGCAGAGGTTGTCATGCGCTTTTATGTTTGGATGCACAAAATCTTAATGCAAAAGAACATCACTTTATATTGCCGCTTGTGATAAAGAACTTTATTATGCAGTTCGTCGCTTTTATTTCTTCCATATCACAAGTTCGTATAAATCTTATTTTCTCCACACTAAAGATCATACATATCTGGAGAGCCACCGACGACAACTTACTTGAATGATCTTACTCAATCCATAGGTAGGTATGGTGGACTCTCATGGCAAAACTGGTTTAAGGGATGTTTGGAAGCACAAGTAGTATCTTTACTTGGTGCAAAGGATTTGGCTAGCATAAGAGGGAAAGCAAGCTCAACATGTTGGAGGATACATGAAAATATAACTTCTATTCCAATAGAAGAAAACATAACCCATTATGTTGTCTTCCTTGTCCAACATCAACTTTTTAGCATGTCATATTTTAATGAGTGCTCACAATTAAAAAAGATGTCCAAGAAAGTATATTTATATGTGAAACCTCTCTTTCTTTATTACTTCCTATTAATTGCAACAATGACCAAAACTATGTTTGTCAACCCTGAACAACTTTTATTCATCATACTCTTTATATGTGAAGTCATCACTCTCCATAAGATCATTATATGATCTTTTTATTTCTTTTTATGCTTTCTCTTGTTTTACTCCCTCAAGATCATAGCAAGACAGCAAAGCTCTCAACTCAAAACTACTCTTTATTATATAACTCACGGACTCGATTACATAGATAGATCTTAAAACAAAACTCAGAGCTAGATCATACCAAAACTTTATTCTACTAGATCAAGATATAATCAAAAGGATCAAACTATGAAAAACGATAAAGGTAAAGGTGTGATGGTGATACGATACCGGGGCACCTCCCCCAAACTTGGAAGTTGCCAAAGGGGAGTGCCCATACCCATGTATTTAGGTCTCTTTCTTCGGAGGTGATGATCCAATGTTCTTGGCAATAATACCCTTCAGGATGCGATTTTCCTCCTCGAGCTTGTTGACCTTCTGTTTAAGATGCATTATTTCCTTACGGAGTTTACCTGTGACGGCAAGGGCTCCGATCACCCATGGATGCTTCCTGGCTGCGGGGGAAAAGGCAACACTCTTTTTCATGTTATCATAAGAGAGAAATCTAGCATTGGGAGGTATAATTGAATTCGGTATTGCCGAGCTTTGGAGTTCCTCAAGCATGGCTCTAGGTTGAAGGAGAGAGGTAGCTTCTTGGTCCTCCTCCATGTCATCCACTCTTTTTAGGTCAGCCTCCATCTCTTCCTCCGTTGACCACCCAAAGTGGTCAGCTTCACTGTATGCTCTTGGGCCAGGTATCGGGTGAGAAACCCGACTCTCCCCAACCAACTCTTGCGAAGACATCTTGCTCCAAATCTTCTATAGAATTAGCTAAACACAAGAAAAGAGGATTTCGTCGTGGTACGGTGGTCAAAACCTTCGGGACATTATATAATGAATTTTTACCGACCAAAAGAAGTATTGTGCGGGAAAACGGAGTCCGGAGGGCACATGAGGTGGCGGCAAGGTACGGGGGCGCGCCCTCCTGCCTTGCCGCTTCCTCGTGCACTTTTTGGACTACTTTTAATTTTCCTAATTTATTAAATATTGCAAAACAGAGAAAATTGCCATTAGAATAGTTTTGAAGTCGCTCTACTTACCGTACCACATACCTATTCGTTTTCGGAGTCTGAAATGTTCTGGAAAGTATCCCTTATGTACTCCTCCGGTGTTATGGTATTATTAATATTGGTCTCAACATTTATGGGAGTACCTAAGATATAATGTTTGATTCTTTTACCGTTTACCACCTTCAGATTTGTGCCTTCGGCGTTGTTGATTTTGATGGCACCGGGACAATAGACCTCCTCGATAATGTAAGGACCTTCCCATTTAGAGAGAAGCTTTCCCGTAAAAAATCTTAAACGAGAGTTCTATAGCAAAACATGACCACCTACATTAAACTCATGCTTTTGTATCCTTTTGTCATGCCATCTTTTAACTTTTTCTTTAAACAACTTGGCATTCTCGTAGGCCTGGGTTCTCCATTCTTCAAGCGAGCTTATGTCAAATAACCTCTTCTCACGGCATGTTTGAAATCATAATTGAGCTCTTAGATTGCCCAAACAAGCTTTATGTTCTAATTCAAGACGTAAGTGACTTGCTTTTCCATAAACCATTTTATATGGAGACATACCCATAGGGTTTTTATAAGGAGTTCTATAAGCCCATAATGCATCATCAAGTTTCTTAGACCAATTCTTTCTAGATCTATTAACAGTGTTTTGCAAAATCAATTTCATCTCTCTATTGCTCAATTCTACTTGACCACTAGACTGAGGGTGATATGGAGATGCAATTCTATGGTTGACATCGTATTTAGCAAGCATTTTACGGAAAGCGCCATGAATAAAATGTGAACCACCATCAGACATCAAATTTATGGGGACTCCAAACCTCGGAAAAGTAACTTCTTTAAGAATCTTAATAGAAGTGTTATGATCAGCACTACTAGTTGGAATAGCTTCTACCCACATAGTAATGTAATCAACAGCAACTAAAATATGTGTATACCCATTAGAGGAAGGAAAAGGTCCCATATAAACAAACCCCCAAACATCAAATGGTTCAATAATAAGAGAATAATTCATAGGCATTTACTGACGTCTAATAATATTGCCAATTTTCTGGCATTCATCACAAGACAAGACAAACTTACGAGCATCCTTGAAGAGAGTAGGCCAATAAAAACCAGATTGCAATACCTTGTGTGCAGTTCTATCTCTAGCATGGTGTCCTCCGTAGGCCTCAGAGTGACACTTGCGTAGTATCTGTTCATGTTCATGCTCATGCACACAACGTCTAATAACACCATCTACTCCTTCTTTATAAAGGTGAGGGTCATCCCAAAAGTAATGTCTTAAATCATAGAAAAGCTTTTTCTTTTGCTGGTATGTGAAACTAGGTGGTATAAATTTAGCAAGAATGTAATTAGCATAATCAGCATACCATGGAGTATTACGAGAAGCATTTACGACCGCTAATTGCTCATCAGGAAAGCTATCATCAATAGGTAGTGGGTCATCAAGAACATTTTCTAACCTAGACAAGTTGTCTGCAACGGGGTTCTCAGCTCCCTTTCTATCAATAATATGCAAATAAAATTTTTGCAGCAAGAGAACCCATCTAATAAGTCTAGGTTTAGCATCTTTCTTTTCCATAAGATATTTAATGGCAGCGTGATCAGTGTCAACAGTTACTTTGGAATAAAAAATATAAGATCTAAACTTGTCACAAGCAAATACAACTGCTAAAAATTCTTTTTCAGTAGTAGCATAATTTCTCTGGGCACTATCTAGAGTTTTACTAGCATAATGAATAATATTCAATTTCTTATCAACTCTTTGTCCTAGAACAGCACCAACAGCATAATCACTAGCATCACACATAATTTCAAAGGGTAAATTCCAATTAGGTGGTTGAAAAATAGGTGCAGAAATCAAGGCTTTCTTATGTATTTGAAATGCTTCTACACAATCATCATCAAAAACAAAAGGAACATCTTTTTGCAAGAGATTAGTGAGAGGCCTAGAAATTTTAGAGAAGTATTTAATAAACCTCCTATAGAAACCAACATGACCAAGGAAACTTCTTATACCTTTGATATCTTTAGGACACTGCATCTTTGCAATAGCATCTACTCTAGCTTTATCAACTTCAATACCTCTTTCAGAAATATTATGCCCGAAGACAATACCTTCATTAGCCATAAAGTGACACTTCTCCCAATTCAAAACAAGATTATTTTCTTCACATCTCTACAAAACTCGATCAAGGTTGCTTAAGCAATCATCAAAAGAAGTTCCATAAACGGAGAAATCATCCATGAGAATCTCAACAATCTTTTCACAAAAGTCAGAGAATATAGCAGTCATACATCTTTGAAAGGTAGCAGGTGCATTGCATAAAACAAAAGGCATGCATCTATAAGCAAAAGTACCGAAAGGGCAAGTAAAAGTGGTTTTTTCTTGATCCTCTTTGGACACAGGTATTTGGGAAAAACCAGAATAACAATCTAGAAAGCAAAACTGTGTATGTTTGGACAGTCTTTCTAGCATTTGATCAATAAAAGGTTAATTTGCGAAAATCAATTACCATTCTATAACATGTAACAATTCTTTGTGGAATCAATTCATTCTTATCATTAGGAACAACAGTAATACCTCCCTTCTCAGGGACACAATGAACATGACTTACCATCTACTATCAGCAATAGGATAAATTATACCTGCCTCCGGAAGCTTTAGTATTTCATTTCTTACCACTTCTTTCATCTTAGGATTTAACCGTCGTTGATGATCAACAACTGGTTTAGCATCATGCTCCATATTAATTTTGTGCTGACATAGAGTGGGACTAATTCCCTTAAGATCATCAAGAGTATATCCAATAGCGGCACGGTGCTTCTTCAGAGTTTTCAATAATTTCTTTTCTTCATGCTCTCAAAGGTTAACACTAATAATAACATGATATATCTTCTTTTCATCAAGATAAGCATATTTCCAAGTATCAGGTAATTGTTTAAGCTCAAACACGGGATCACCCTTGGGTGGAGGAGGATCTCCAACGATTTCAATAGGAAAATTGTGTTTCAAAATAGGCATTTGGTTAAAGAATGTTTCATCTAATTCCTTTAACTCATGGTCTAGCAAATATTATTCTAAAGGATCGGTAGGAGGCACGACAATAGAAGCAAGACCAATAATTTCATCCTTACTAGGAAACTCTTTATCATGGGGTTGTGTATGAAATTTAGAGAAATTAAAATCATGAGACACATCCCCAAAACTTACAGTAACAATTTCTTTCTCACAGTCTATCTGAGCATTAATAGTGTTCAAGAAAGGTCTACCAAATATAATGGGACAAAAGTCATCTTGTGGGGAACCAAGAACAAGAAAATTAGTAGGGTATTTTATTTTCCCACATAAGACTTCAACATCTCTAACAATCCCAATTGGTGAAATAGTATCTCTATTGGCAATCTTAATAGTAACATCAATATCTTCCATCTTAGCAGGTGCAATATCATTCATAATTTCTTGATATAGAGTAAAAGGAATAACACTCACACTAGCACCCACATCACATAAGCCATGATAACAATGATATCCTATTTTAACAGAAACAACAGGCATGCCAACAATAGGTCTATGTTTATCTCTAATATCGGGTCTACCATTCTAGCAGCTTCATCACAGAAGTAAATAACATGCCCATCAATATTATCAACCAAGAGATCTTTAACCATAGAAATACTTGGTTCAACTTTAATTTGTTCACGGGGTGTAGGTGTTCTAGTATAACTCTTACGAACCACAACTGAAGCTTTAGCATGATCCTTTATCCTAACAGGAAAAGGTGGTTTCTCAATATAAGCAGTTGGGACAATAGGATCAACATTATAAGTAACAGTTTTCTTCAACTTTAATAGGTTCTACTACTTTCACTTCAATGGGAGGATGATATTTGAACCACTTCTCCTTAGGGAGATCAACATTAGTAGCAAACGATTCACAGAAAGAATCTACTATCTCAGAGTCAAGTCCATATTTAGTGCTAAATTCACGAAAAGCATCGGTATCCATGAAAGATTTAACATAATCAAACTTATGGTTTATACCTGATTCATTACCTTCGTCGAGTTCCCAATCTTAAGAGTTGTGTTGAATTCTTTCCAATAAATCCCATTTGAATTCAATAGTCTTCTTCACAAAAGAACCAGTATAAGAAGTATCGAGCATGATTGATCATTACGAGAAAGCCGAGCATAAAAATTCTGAAAATAATAATTTCTCTTGAGAGCTCATGATTGGGGCATGAATATAAAATTGACTTAAGCCTCCCCCAAGCTTGAGCGATACTTTCTCCTTCGCGAGGCCAAAAATTATATATATATAATTCCGGTCACGATGAACCAGATGCATAGGATAAAACTTCTGATGAAATTCCAATTTCAATCGGTTGTAGTTCCAAGATCCAATATCATCACATAGCCTATACCATGTCAATGAATTTCCCTTCAAATGTAAAGGGAAGACTTCTTCTTGACATCATCTTCGGGCAAACCTGTAAGCTTAAATAATCCACAAACTTCATCTACATAGATTAGATGCATATCAGGATGTAGTGTTCCATCTCCTGCATAAGGATTAGCTAGCAGTTTCTCTATCATACCCGAAGGAATTTCATAATAAATATTTTCAGTAGGTTCAGTAGGTTGAGGAGCAACTCTTTGCTCTACCAGTCGAGGTGAAGATACCCCGAACAAGCCACTCAAAGGATTATTTTCCATAGTGACAAGTGACAGTAAATTTCAGCACGTAATATAAATGTTTCCTTACCAAATTCCACTCACCAAAGGCGCTTCACTTCCTGGCAACGGCGTCAGAAAAGAGTCTTGATGACCCACAAGTATATGGTATCTATCGTAGTCCTTTCAATAAGTAAGAGTGTCGAACCCAATGAGGAGCAGAAGGAAATGACAAGCGGTTTTCAGCAAGGTATATTCTCTGCAAGCACTGAAATTATCGGTAATAGATAGTTGTGTGATAAGATAATTCGTAACGGGTAGCAAGTAACAAAAGTAACTAAGGTGCAGAAATGTGGCCCAATCATTTTTGTAGCAAAGGACAAGCTTGGACGAACTCTTATATAATGTAAAGAGCTCCCGAGGACACATGGGAATTTTCTTCAAGGTAGTTTTCATCATGATCATATGATTCGCGTTCGTTACTTTGATTATTTGATATATGGGTTGACCGGTGCTTGGGTGATTTCCTTACTTGGACAAGCCTCCCACTTATGATTAACCCCTCTCGCAAGCATCCGCAACTACGAAAGAAGAATTAAGATAAATCTAACCATAGCATGAAACTTGTGGATCCAAATCAGCCCCTTACGAAGCAACGCATAAACTAGGGTTTAAGCTTCTGTCACTCTAGCAATCCATCATCTACTTATTACTTCCCAATGCCTTCCCCTAGGCCCAAACAATGGTGAAGTGTCATCACCTTCTCAAACAAGCGCCAGACTTGAGAGCACTATTGTCATCCTCATGCATTGTGTTTAGTTAATGTTGAATGCATCATGGCTGGATCTCTTCTACCATGAATTACAATGTTTAGTCGCTGCTTGAACTTTGGAGGTGCTCTAAGTTTATGTTTTGCGGTCTCAGAAAGGGCTAGTGAGATACCATTGTTTTCATATTATATCATGATCGTTTTGACAAAGTGTTAGCATTTGAGATATTTTATTATTGCTCGCTAGTTGGTGATGCTATTGATATGAGTCAATATAATCTTTAAGAGTTATTGTTGATATGGTTAGTCATGATCTTTGCTGAAAACCTGGGTGATACTTAAGCATATATATATATGTAAACAAGAACAAAAGAGTTTGTAAAAGTTTTTATTTATCACTTTCAGTTTGTCAACTGAATTTCTTGAGGACAAGCAATGGGTTAAGCTTGGGGGAGTGTTGGGGATACACGTAACAGGTAGGCCCATGAAGGGTCAAAATATATTAAAGCCTGGGGTCCACACATTAGGTGGGTCTAGATAAATTTCATATAGACATACTATCCACTCGGATGACAGTCGACCACTCGGTCGTATGACTCACTCGGATATGCGAAGACCAACAGTCGACAAGGCACTCAAAGCATCATCTTAGTAGTAGACTGACATTATGGCGTCAATGCCCCACTTTGTAACATAGGAGGTGAGGGGGTGGCACACTCTATATAAGCCACCCCACCACTAGATTTGGGGGGAGGCCCTTATTCTTCTCTAACTCTCATCTCTCTCACCACTAGTCTCAAGACTTAGCTCAGCCATGCGGATCCGTTCTCCTCTCTCTCACACATTTTAATCTCCGGATACATACTCAGATAAAACAAAGCCTCTCCGGAGCACGAGACATAGGGCTGTTATCTCCACCGCGAGAGGCCCGAACTCGCTAAAACCGCTGTGTCAGCCATATGCATCTCGATAGATCATGTTCATTTACCCTATCCCTTATTATTGTCGCAATCATTCCCACGACAGCTAGCGCCCACCGTGGGGCATGGCGTCTATCGAGCCATGATGTAGATGGATTTTTATTTATTCATCTATGTTAATTTTCTATTCCTACGGTTCATATTGTTCATCTCCGCAGGAAGTGGCCGAAGCATCAAAAAAGGAGGAGAAACGATGCATCTCCAGCGGATGTCATGCCGATCAATTCAAGCATGTACAAGAATCAAAGAGTAACGGACGTCGGTTCAGGTGGTCATCGCGCGCGGAACTGGCACGGCGCAGGGGCAGAGGGAAGACCTCAACGGCTCAACCCCCACATGCGCCGGCTCCGTTATCCGACGAAGCGCTGCATATGACGCCGCGATGCTCCTTCCTCCGGCATCAGCTGCGTGATGGCGGCGCAGACACACGTCGGCTCCACCCTCCGTGATCGGCTGCCCTATGCAGCGCTCCGATGGCCAGCGCCGAGAAATCGTCCTCGCGCGCGGCAGGCGCATCGAGTCCGTCTCCCAAGTTCCACTCCATCGGCTGCCCGACGCAGCGCTCCAACGGCCGATGTCGAGTAATCTTCCTCGGCTTCCCCGGCTTCCCCGGCGACGAATCCCTGCGCCTGGCGATGCGCCGCTTCTCCTTCTGACTGGCGGCTCGAGCCGCATCTTCTGTGCAGGCTGGGTAGTCCCAACCGGTCGCCCGACTCCCCGAGCAATGAGGCAAATGAGCCGGCAAGCAGGGCTTCATCCTCGCCTCGAGGACGCCTAGGCGGTGACAACGGGGCCGACGCCTCAGCGGTGACCTCCGTGGCCGGCCATGGAGCTCTGCACCCCACCTTCCACCTCTCCTTCTAAACTTAATTCCTTTCCATTTATTTCCTTAATTCCTTCCCATTTATTTCCTGCATGCAGGGGATAAATGGCCGGGGAAAAGGAAACTTCTCTTACATGCATGAACGGTTTTAACTCTTAATTAGCGTTAACACCACTTGCATGCAGATTGATTCGGTGATAGACATGGGCACCCCCCCCCCCGCGCGCACTTTGGATCAGGACCACCTGCAAGCGATAGAGTGGCCCGCCTCCAGTGGACGGAGCAACGCTCGTGCGTTCATGGGCACACCCACACCGAACATCACCAACACCTCCGAGCCCAGCACTCCGCGTTGGCCTGCTCAGCCAGCTCCACCGACCGGATCGCAACCCAGCTGTGGTTCCGTCGGACCAGCGGATGCACTTGGATGAGGTGTCCACTCGAACGACGCTCACTCGGTCGTGCAGCCCCTGGGTTCACTCGACCGGTTCACCTTTTTTCACTCGGTCGGCTAACGTCAAGAACATCATCGACATCAGCACTCGGCCGTGGGCCGGGCGTCCTCAAATTGGCCGGCGGCCCGGCTCCCCTGAGCAACAAAGCATGATGGTCGGTAGCACTGCTGCTCCCTCCGGCGTGGACAGTCGAACGCAGTGCAGCTACTGCACTCTTCCGCTTACCTCTGGGCACAAGCTATTCTTTCTGAGTTTCTTACTCTGTTTTTCTTGGCTCCACAGGCCCGACGTGGCAGAACTCCAGAGGCTGGCCATGCCTCGAGCGTGCGGCGGCTCCTCCCTTTGCGGGCTGGCGGCGTCCGCTTCCATGACAACGAACTCGAGGTAACAAGTCCCCAGCCACTCGGCACAGGATTGAGGACCTTATCCTCTCCGATCATTTTATAATTTAGCTCACAAATTACTCGACAGTCACTTAACAGTCCCTTTTCTGTTCGAACCCAGGTTCACTCGGACGGGACTTAAGCTCACTGGAACGCATGTTCGGATGAATTTGCTTGGATGGTTAACAGACCACTGCGGGAGTCGGACACAGACATTTTTGTCCAGCAACCACTCAGTTGGAAATGTCCTCATCACTCGACCGCCCTGCACGTGGTGACGAAGCTGCTCGCATCATCATCAACTTGCCTGACCCGGACGCCCCGTGCGTCGCCACTCTGCGGGACGCGTCTTTATCACTCGGACGCCCTGTGCGTCGCCACTCCGCTCGATATGTCTTCATCACTCGGACGCCCCGCGCGTCGTCACTTGGTTGGACACGTCCGCACCACTTGGCCGCCCCGTACGTCGCCACTCGGTTGGGCTAGGCCTCACCCAGAATTTCCGAGGCGAATCGATTTGATCGATTGCCCACCCTTGTGGCCAGGGTGTGGGCCCCCTTCATTTGATTCTTTCGCCAATATTTTTTATTAATTCAAAAACTTATCTCTGTGAAGTTTTAGGACATTCCGAAAACTTTTTATTCTGCACGAAAATAACACCATGGCAATTCTGCTAAAAACAGCGTCAGTCCGGGTTAGTTCCATTCAAATCATGCAAGTTAGAGTCCAAAATAAGGGCAAAAGAGTTTGGAAAAGTAGATACAACGGAGACGTATCATGAAGGAAATATGCCCTAGAGGCAATAATAAAGTTGTTATTTATATTTCCTTATATCATGATAAATGTTTATTATTCATGCTAGAATTGTATTAAGCGGAAACTTAGTACATGTGTGAATACATATACAAAACAGAGTGTCCCTAGTATGCCACTACTTGACTAGCTCGTTGATCAAAGATGGTTATGTTTCCTAACCATAGACATGTGTTTTCATTTGATGAACGGGATCACATCATTAGAGAATGATGTGATGGACAAGACCCATCCGTTAGCTTAGCATTATGATCGTTTAGTTTTATTGCTATTGCTTTCTTCATGAATTATACATGTTCCTCTGACTATGAGATTATGCAACTCCCAAATACCGGAGGAACACCTTGTGTGCTATCAAACGTCACAACGTAACTGGGTGATTATAAATATGCTCTACAGGTGTCTCCGAAGGTGTTTGTTGAGTTGGCATAGATCAAGATTAGGATTTGTCACTCCATGTATCGGAGAGGTATCTCTAGGCCCTCTTGGTAATGCACATCACTATAAGCCTTGCATGGAATGTGACTAATGAGTTAGCTCTGGGATGATGCATTACGAATGAGTAAAGAGACTTGCCAGTAACGAGATTGAACTAGGTATGATGATACCAACGATCGAATCTCGGGCAAGTAACATACCGATGACAAAGGGAACAACATATGTTGTTATGCGGTTTGACCGATAAAGATCTTTGTAGAATATGTAGGAGCCGATATGAGCATCCAGGTTCCGCTATTGGTTATTGACTGGAGATGTGTCTCCGTCATGTCTACATAGTTCTCGAACCCGTAGGGTCCGCACGCTTAACGTTCGATGACGATTTGTATTATGAGTTATGTGTTTTGGTGACCGAAGTTTGTTCGGAGTCCCGGATGAGATCACGGACATGCCGAGGAGTCTCAAAATGGTCGAGAGGTAAAGATTGATATATTGGAAGGTTATATACGGGCACCGGAATGGTTCCGATAAGGTTCGGGAATTTTTCGGAGTACCGGGAGGCTACCGGAACCCCCCGGGAAAGTGAATGGGCCTAATGGGCCATAGTGGAGGAGAGGAGGCAGGCCACGGGAGGTGGCGCGCGCTCCCCTTGCCCAATCCGAATTGGACAAGGGGAGGGGGCGCGGCCCCCCTCTTTCCTTCTCCCTCTCCCTCCTTTCCCCTTTCCCCCTCTCCGTTGGAAGGAAAGGGGGGCCGAATCCTACTAGGAACGGAGTCCTAGTAGGACTCCCCCCTCTTGGCGTGCCCCCCTTGGGCCAGCCTCCTCCTCCCCCCTCCTTTATATAGGTGGGCAGGGGGCACCCCAAAGGCACTACAGTTGTTTCTTAGCCGTGTGCGGTGCCCCCTCCACAGTTTACTCCTCCGGTCATAGCGTCGTAGAGCTTAGCCAAAGCCCTATGCGGATCACATCACCAACACCGTCGCCACGCCGTCGTGCTGACGGAACTCTCCCTCGACCCTCTACTAGATCAAGAGTTCGAGGGACGTCATCGAGCTGAATGTGTGCCGAACACGGAGGTGCCGTTCGGTAATTGGATCGGTTGGATTGTGAAGACGTTCGACTACATCAACCGCGTTAACATAACGCTTCCGCATTCAGTCTACGAGGGTACGTGTACACACCCTCCCACTCTCGTTGCTATGCATCTCCTAGATAGATCTTGCGTGATCGTATGATTTTTTTTGAAATTGCATGCTATGTTCCCCAACAATGGCATCCGAGCCAGGTCTATGCGTAGATGATATGCACGAGTAAAACACAAAGAGGTGTGGGAGATAATAGTCATACTGCTTACCACTAACGTCTTACTTTGGTTCGGCGGTATTGTTGGATGAAGCGGCCCAGACCGACATTACATGACCGCGTTCATGAGACTGGTTCTACTGACGTGCTTCACACACAGGTGGCTGGCGGGTGTCTGTTTCTCCAACTTTAGTTGAATCGAGTTTGACCACGGTCGGCCCTTGTTGAAGGTTAAAACAACACACTTGACAAAAAATCGTTGTGGTTTTGATGCGTAGGTAAGAATGGTTCTTGCTAGAAGCCCGTAGCAGCCACATAAAACTTGCAACAACAAAGTAGAGGATGTCTAACTTGTTTTTGCAAGGCATGTTGTGATGTGATATGGTGAAGACATGATGTGATATAAGTTATTGTATGAGATGATCATGTTTTGTAAAAGTTATCGGCAACTGGCAAGAGCCTTATGGTTGTCGCTTTATTGTATGAAATGCAATCGCCATGTAATTGCTTTACTTTATCACTAAGCAGTAGCGATAGTCATAGAAGTGATTGTTAGCGAGACAACAACGATGCTACGATGGAGATCAAGGTGTCAAGCCGGTGACGATGGAGATCATGACAATGCTTTGGAGATGGAGATCAAAGGCACAAGATGATGATGGCCATATCATGTCACATATTTTGATTGCATGTGATGTTTATCTTTTATGCATCTTATTTTGCTTAGTACGGCAGTAGCATTATAAGATGACCCTCACTAAATTTCAAGGTATAAGTGTTCTCCCTGAGTATGCACCGTTGCTATAGTTCGTCGTGCCGAGACACCATGTGATGATCGGGTGTGATAAGCTCTACGTTCACATACAATGGGTGCAAGCCAGTTTTGCACACGCAAAATACTCGGGTTAAAGTTGACGAGCCTAGCATATGCAGATATGGTCTCGGAACACTAAGTTTGAAAGGTCGAACGTGAATCATATAGTAGATATGATCAACATAGAGATATTCACCATTGAAAACTACTCCATCTCACGTGATGATCGGACATGGTTTAGTTGATATGGATCACGTGATCATTTAGATGACTAGAGGGATGTCTATCTAAGTGGGAGTTCTTTAGTAATATGATTAACTGAACTTTATTTTATCATGAACATAGTACCTGATAGTTTTTTGCATATCTATGTTGTTGTAGATCAATGGCTCGTGCTACCGTTCCCTTGAATTTTAATGCGTTCCTAGATAAAGCTAAGTTGAAAGATGATGGTAGCAATTACACGGATTGGGTCCATAACTTGAGGATTATCCTGATTGCTGCATAGAAGAATTACGTCCTGGAAGTACCGCTAGGTGCAAGACCCGCTGCAGGATGAACTCTGGACGTTATGAACGTCTGGCGGAGCAAAGTTTATGACTACTCGATAGTTCAGTGTGCCATGCTTTACGGCTTAGAATTGGGACTTCAAAGACGTTTTGAACGTCATGGAGCATATGAGATGTTCCAGGAGTTGAAGTTAATATTTCAAGCAAATGCCCGAGTTGAGAGATATGAAGTCTCCAACAAGTTCTATAGCTGCAAGATGGAGGAGAATAGTTCTGTCAATGAACACATACTCAGAATGTCTGGGTACCATAACCACTTGACTCAGCTGGGAGTTAATCTTCCTGATGATAGTGTCATTGACATAGTTCTTCAATCACCGCCACCAAGCTATAAAGGCTTCGTGATGAACTATAATATGCAAGGGATGGAAAAGATAATTCCCGAGCTCTTCGCAATGCTAAAAGCAGCGGAGGTAGAAATCAAGAAGGAGCATCAAGTGTTGATGGTTAACAAGACCACTAGTTTCAAGAAAAAGGGCTAAGGGAAGAAGGGGAACTTCAAGAAGAATAGCAAGCAAGTTGCTGCTCCCGGGAAGAAGCCCAAGTCTGGACCTAAGCCGGAAACTGAGTGCTTCTACTGCAAAGGGACTGGTCTCTGGAAGCAGAACTGCCGCAAGTATTTGGCGGATAAGACGGATGGCAAAGTGAAAGGTATATTTGATATACATGTTATTGATGTGTACCTTACTAATGCTCGTAGTAGCGCCTGGGTATTTGATACTGGTTCTATTTCTCATATTTGCAACTTGAAACAGGGGCTACGGATTAAAAGAAGTTTGGCTAAGGACAAGGTGACGATGCGCGTGGGAAATGGTTCCAAAGTAGATGCGATCTCCGTCGGCACGCACTACAAAAAAATACACTTCCGTGATGATACGTGTTTGTCACAGTAGGTCACGTTTTCTGTCATGCATGTACATCCATGACAATTTTATGACAGAATCAAGATAGTCATACCTGTGCTGTCGTAGAAGTGTTCCATGACATTACGAAAATTATCATCACGGAAGTGTCCACTTCCATGATGATAAATGCCGCGTCATGGAAGTGCTTTCGTCAAGGGTGACCGACATGTGGCATCCACCGTAACAGGTCGCCGTTAAGCTATCGGGTCCGGTTTTGGATCCGATAACCCGCTAACAGCCCAGACCAATGAGGATTTTCCACGTGTAAAATTCTCATTGGCCGGAGGAAACACGTGTTGGCTTACCGTTGGGACAGATGTCATCCATTCTTTGGGTTGGAGGCACCTATGATATGTCGACATGTGGCACGGCCCAACAGAGGCCCATATAGGTTAAAAAGGTCGGCCTAGTCAAAGGCACGTAGTACTTACTCAGGTACTAGTGGGCCAGCCCAATAACAGCCTGTTTAATAAAGGCCCATTTATGGCCCGAAGCCAGATCTGGCCTGTTAATTGTTCACCGAATATTTGGGCCCAATTACAGCCTAGTGACTTTCGGCCTGTTAGAGGCCGATGTAGACATGGGCCCATTTCAACCCGGTGTGTCTTTCGGCCTGGGAATGACCCATGCTGCCCATGGGCCATATTTGGTCCGACGCGACATCCGGCCCACTAATGGCCCATGATAAAGGTGGCAACAGTTTAACCCAACATGACTTTGGGCCCGTTAAGTCCTGTCGTATAATTCGGCCCGTTGATGCCTGTACTAAGCTTTCGACATGTTAAAGGCCCATGGTATCAGTGGGCTGGTAAAGGCCCGTCATATAACTGGGCCGAAAAAGGCTCGGTCTACATTTCAGCATGCTGAAGGCCCGTCGACGACTAGTGAAAATTGAGGCCCAACATGCATTTCGGCCTGCTAAAGGCCCATGGTTTCTTCTGGGCCGTAATAGGCCAGCAGAATATTCAGCTTGTTAATGGCCCAACGCTACATGGGCCAAACTAAGAGTTGGGTCCACAAAAGGCCCAACTAAAATTTGGGCCGAATATAGGCCGGAGTAAGTTGTGGGCCTGGCGCAAAGTGTGAAGGCCCCAATGGCCATTCGGACCCAAGAAAGATGCGGGCCGGCCCAATTGTGGCCCGCTAAAAACTAGGCCCGTTAGAGGCGAATGTTTCGGCCCGGTCGACTACATCAGATTTTTTTTTCAGATAGCGAATGATGGCAGTAACTAGTAGGAATTAAGAACAAACCTACTCTATACAATAAGGAAATCATGGCATAGTAACTTAGAATAAACCAACAATATACAATAAAAGATTTATGGTATATTACATCCACTGGGCATCGAAGTTCGCCACCAGTGATCATAAAGCGCAACGAAGAAGCAGATTACAAAAACTGGGCACTATTGGAGCATAATACTAAAACGAGACCACTTCCAAGACAGTTCAAGAAAGGTTAGGCTTGCGCGGGAACTGTTGCGCAAGCTGCTGAGCAAGGCTGTGAGACCGGCCTAGCATGTTGGTCATAGCTTCCAGGTGTAGCTGTTTAGCAATGAGGTTCTCATTGGTGTTCTCCGCAATCTTTCTTAGAGATAGGACTTCAAGTCGAAGTTGAGTTGCAGAATGCCTTTCTGCTAGAACTTGGGACTGAAGAAGTTGGACTGATTCAGACAGCGAATTCCGTGAGCTTGTCTGACTGCTAGTCTCAAGTAACTTGAACACTGCATCAAGACAAGACTTTCGGGTTGTCTCGCTATCTTCAAGATGTTTTGCCTTCTTTGCTGCAATATATGTTGGGTTTGTCTCACAGCCTTCAGCAGACTTGTTCATGCCATCAGGCATATCACCCTGAAACAAGCAGAGAGATGACAGGTTTTGCACGTCTATAAACAAACATGATAACTGTGCTGTCAATTCCATCCAATTTGAAATTAGAAAATAAAGAGTAAGTTCAAAATATCAATAGCATAATTTGGCATTGTTCATAATGCGGGGAGCTTCCCCACACTACTGGATTACCATGTCAACATAACAAGCATAGATGAAGGGCAAAGACAATCATTGTATCTATTTTGGTTAATGTGCATGGCATGTTGTTCATGTCATCAGCCACATCAGTAAGATAAAACAGGAGATGACAAGGTGCAATGTGGGTTGCTTCACCACACACTGGATTATAGATCCACAAAAACAAGCATACATATAGGGAGTATTGAGTAATGTGCATGGTATGAATAAGGAATTTGGTTTTACAAGTAAAACTTGGAACTTACGGTTCTTGCGAACATGCATTTTGATAGAAACAACAAACTAAACAGCAGTAAACGATAGGGAGTATGAGCAAATTAAACAGCAGTCGAGGATAAAGGCTTTAGAAGGACTAACTTACATTAATAGTTAACACCGGCTTTATAATGCCCTTCTCCATGTCAAGGGAAGGATAACTCAAGAATTTCAGCACATAACATAAGCATTGCCTGTACTCTACATTTTGTAGAGAGTAATTATAGATATGATAATACTGGAAGGGATAGAGGATAATGAAGATAAGATGCAGATTGATGCTACATAATCAACTACCAATCCCTGGAAGTACAAACGTTATAGGACAAAATGTACTAACAAGAGCAATGGGCTACACTTATGCACTGGCATTGTCTGTGTATTCAACTTTTTGGTAAGATTAAATATAGATCTGATATTTTTTAGTAAATGGTGGGCGAGGGAGATAAGATGCAGAATGCTACACAATGAACCAATCCCTCTTCCCATAATACAAGAGTGTTTTGAACACTGGTGTACTATACAAAACGTTCTTATATTATGGGACGGAGGGAGTAGCTGTTAATGTAAGTACAATGATAGACGACGTTCAGTCCTTACAAGAGGACTGCGGAGCTAAACCTCTTCAAAAGCATTGGGTTGATTCTAAATTTATGTAAGAGTCCATAGAGATCTTATAATGTCCACCAAATGGACGATAACGAGGCTAACATGTGCAATGATGCTACATAATCAAACAACTATGAAAGTAAGTATGGTCATACAGGGCAAGAGGTACTCAGAAGAGCAATGCTGTGTGCAGTATAGTTGCGAGATTTTGTGGTCCCTTGAGAACGAGTGTTCTTCTGCTAACAGTTTTCGTACAAGTGAGACGTTAAGGCAAATGCAGAAATGTAGTTCAAATTGTGATGTGATATCATAGCCAGTACCTTACGCTACAGACGAGACCAATGTGTAACAAGATTATTCCAGTCACTGTCTGATAAATGTAGCACCGGAGACTTTACAAAAATTTCGTTTAGAGGCTTGCCATCGAAGTGCGCTTGCCTCAGGTAGGAATGATACTTCAACAACGAGTGCTTGAAAAGCGCAACCAATCCTTGCTCATCTTGACAATCCAGTTTGGTCCTCACATATTTAAAAGAATGAAATCTTGTGTCTTCTGTTAGCAGAAACATATGCAGTAATTACCATGAATAACATTAGTACATTACTTACGCGCAAGTTGCGGAGGAACACTGGAAATTGTTCTGTGTCTGCGGTATAATCTTTCCATGAAGGAAAGATGCGCACAAAGTTCCTGACAACAATATAAGCTTCGTCTTCTAAACTGGGAAGAAATGGAATAGGGGTCCTATTGGCTACAATTGGGGCTCTCTCTGGTTCGAAAAGGGATTTGGCAACTGGATTTGGTGTACTCTTTGCTGGAATGGGGGTTTTGCATCGTAGAGCTGGTGCTATTTCAACTGGCATCATCATACTGTTTGCTGCAGTTGGGGTCTGCTGAGTTGGGGCATCAGAAATGACCAGTGTAGTAGGGCTAGAGTGTGCTAGAGTTGGGGTGTTTTGTGGGTCAGGTGATATTGCAACTACACCTAATGGGCTATTTGATTTATCAGGTGTCACTACCTTTTCCAAATACTTTGCTCGTGCTCCTCTGCGATCAGCAATCGCCCTCTTCCTTTTGAACATCTGATACACAAGAACAACATTTCAATGGGTAAATATGGTATGATGACAGATGGAATATGTACTGAAAATGGATAGGGAGGGCTCATTCACATACACGATGTGTAAACTAAGCTAATGACAGTGCAACAAAATAGAAGCAATGCAAAGCATCAGTTGCAAGATATGTGCGACCAATATAACCTTGGAAAGTTAGAGCAAGCACCTTGATGGGTGAATAAGATAGGGCATCTACCTCTGACTCCTCCACTAGGGAGCTACATTGACTTAGGTCTCCCTCTAGCTCAGAATCACTTTTAGGATCATATTATGAGCATGAATCTGTAGGTGGAGAGCGTTTGCATTGCATTGCATCCAGACTTGATTTCAGTCCCTTAATGCCAAGTTTGACATCCATGGCATTGTTCTGCTTTATTCTTTTCATGCGCGCTAGCTCATAATTATTATGATGCTGTTCAAAATCTGAGATTCATGAAAACATAAAAAGTAGTCAGATTATCTATGGAATGCATTGCGGATTTAACTCGAAGAGTGTCTCCCTATAAACCCCTGCATATGAAAAGTTCACCCCCAACCGTGCTGACCAGACCACACAGAAATACAAACCTCTTATGTCTCTATAACAGGCAGACACACATTTCAAAACTGAAGTAGGAACATTAGAATCATATCAAATTCGTATTTGAACAAATAAACTAAGGAATTATGAGTGGCATAATGTTTAGCTTCAAGGGTGGAGTGCTGGTAGTGCGACGCATTGCAAGTAGGCAGATTGTATTCCATGTAAAAGATTGTAGTCTATGTAAAAGTTGGAAATGACACCATCTTTCTATACAATGTAGTGTTCGTTGCCCACACATGATGGAAAAGACCACACAGAGAAATACTATTCACTCATGTCTACGGTTCCAGTATTTTGAAACAGGGTGGTCCACCCTAAAAGAATATTGACAAAAAATTATGACAAGGCAAGCATAGATGTAGTGAATCAATCATTTACTTGTGAGCTTACTAGGACAAGTATGTAGAATTGTAACTACAGTAAGAGACCGTCCAAAATCTGAATCAAGAAGTTTGTCTAGCACTTATTGTTTGCACGTAATCGATGTGAATAATTGGATATCATATCGAATGAGTAAGAAAGACAAGTAAAATTGTCGACAAACCTGGCCTGCAGTAGTAATTTGGGTGAATGTCACTACGACCAACAATCCAAAATGACTAGTGCCTATTCCTAGGGCCAGAATTTTGAAACCCTGTGAACTTTACAGGTACTAAAGATTACTGAAATACATCTGAACCATTAAGTGTAGGTAGCACTCAGCACACAACAAACCTTAATGACAGTCCTCCCTAATGAGTTATGAATCAATTAGAAAATGGGTGATGAGGAGTGGTTGTTGAGTGTTGAGGACGTATCTCAGGATAAATCGGTTGGCTTAGTGGGCGCTGCACGCCTGAGCCCTGAACGGACTGGGAAGGTAGGCACGGCGGCGTGCCCGGGCAGCGGTGACGCTGTTGGGCGAGCGGCTCCTGACCTCCTGTTAGTCCGGCGTCTCCTCCTAGAGTCATCCTGTCCGGGGACTGCAAGTCACCGGCGAGGCAGGCGGCTGGGGGCGAGTAGAGATCGGAAGCGCGCAGCAGAACAGAGGGGAATCGGGGACTGGGTCGACCCAAAATCCCAGGGTGGGTCGCGGCCCACCGTGGGCACCCTATAGAGATACACACCCGAGTGTTCTTCTGCTAGCATTTTTTTGAGCAAAAGAGGGTTTCCCCTCCAATTTCTATTAAAGAAACCACCACGGAACCAACATGATCAATTAAACCATATTATGACTGTGCCATCGCAGATTTAAAGCTGCAAACCGGAGAAATGCTATTTAGCATCCATTGTTTTCTTCGAACTAAGAACTAAATTCTAAGAGCTGAAAAGAAAGTACAGTAATCAAGTTGCGATCTATTTTCTGGTTGAGATCAAAAAGTTGAGGAGATATGAAGTACCACCTCTCTTGCGGCGTCGTGTAGGCATCAGGGGTGTGATGGTTGTCGGTGGAATTGTCACGGCAGATGTCCTAGTGTGAGGACTTAGTCGTGGAGCCATCGCAATTAGGTTAGCTTAAAGGGGTTAAATGGGACAAAGGACACAGAGAGTTTATACTGGTTCGGCCCCTTACGGTGAAGGTAAAGGCCTAATCCAGTTTGAGGTGGTATTGCTTATGTCTCGATTACCAGGGAGCGAATACGCTTGACCTAGCTTTCGATCTCTTGTTTCTTTCCTTAAACCACCGCTGGGTCGTCCCTTTATATACACAGGTTGACGCCCAGCGGCTCACGGAGTCCCGGCCGGCTCATAAACAACGTGTCCGGCTCGGTGACTAAATACACTTGCCTTACAATACTAGTTATACACATATGGCGGTTTACACCTATGGGCCTTCAATCGCCTTTGGGCTTCGGGCCCTTAGCAGGTCTGCTTCGTGAACCGCCATCTTCAATATCTTCATGGGCTTTGACTTATGAACCGCCATAGGTATAACCCGGCCCCTCCTGGGCGGGTCATACCCAATAGTTATATCCCCAACATTAGGCCCCAGATTGATTTGAACTTGTTCATGTCAATCATCAACACTTAGAAAAATCCTTCTTCATTTGTTCTTGCAAGATATTGTAACCCACCATGACGTCATCTCCTGGAATTATGAAAACCCGCCATGACGTCATCTGTCATTAATTTTGCACAATATCCAACATATCTTAATGGATCCTTATATTTAATAACCATCCTGAAGATCGAGGCGTCCGAGCGGCTAGATAATCATTCTTTGGCCTCCTCAATTTTCGTGCCCACCTGTTACCCTTTCCTTATAAATAGGGTCAGGAAGCCTTTTCATTTTCTCCCTATTCCTTCTCATCTTCAACCTCTCTTCACAACGCATCTGCACACCTGGGCACCGCCGCCACCGAGCTCGTCAGCTTCCTCAACTCCGGCAGCTGCATCAACCTAAACGAATCCAGAGAAACTGTGGCGCCTCTCCGTTGCTCAGCAGATCTAGTAAGCACATCACTTTTCCCCACTGTCAATCTCCATTAGGGTTTCTGAAGTTCTTAGGAGTTCGTCGTCGTTCTTCACCATACCTCTGTTTAATCTTTATTTTGATCCAAAGATAACACCTAAAGCATGCGGAATCTATTTCTGCACATTCCCTTAGTCACCAAATATGCTTCTTAGATGCAGAAATCCTGCCAATGCGGTAGTTCCTTGGCTGCTGTGATATTAGACTTTGATTTTTCCTTTCTTTTCCGAACAGCGGCAGATCCAAAATCGACTGCACCAATGTATAAAACCTGTTTATCCAACACTTAGCAGAATTTGCTCTTGATAGATCTTAAATATCAGTATTGTCATGGCGGCCTAGATCATCAGTTATAACTAGTCATATGTCATTAGGCCCCGTTTAAGCCGCCAATGTAAACATATGCTGCAGCGTTCATCTCTGGCTTAACAAACCAAGTTAAACCGACCAATTTTTCTTTCTTTTAGGCTTCTTCCCTTATGATGCCGAAGACAGTTACCTCGTGTAACTGGGTTCCTTCCATTTACACTGAAAAAACGCTCGAGGATTTTGTCAAAGTCGGCTTTTTACCAGCAAAAACATCATGCATTAGCATGCTCCCAAACCAGACGAAGAAGGACCTCAGCCGCAGGATGGTGAGGTCATTGTTTTCACTGATCACATGAATCGGGGCTTCTCTCCACCCAGATCCAAGTTTTTTCGGGATGTACTGCATTTCTTTCAACTTCATCCTCAGGACATCGGACCCAATTCCGTGTCAAACATCTGTAATTTTCAAGTCTTCTGTGAAGTATACCTTCAAGAAGAACCCAGTGTTGCACTCTTCAGGGAATATTTTTATCTGAACTGGCAGAACGAATTTACCAACGGCCCCATCTTAGAACTTGGCGGGGTCTCAATTCAACGGAGAAGAGACGCTATCTTCCCCTATGCTACCCTGCCAAGTCACCCCAAAGATTGGAACCAGACATGGTTTTATTGCAAAGACACCTCTCCGGCTGATGAGAATCCAGTACCAGGTTATCGTGTCCAGCGGCTCGATCCAAAACATCATCTTCCTGAACGGCTTACCACTGCTGAACGTGCAAAGCTTGCACCCACTATTTCAAAGGTCAAGGCCCTGCTGGGAAATGGTTTAACAGGTATTGACTTGGTTCGGTGCTGGGTTTCTTGGCGAATCATACCCTTGAGCCGCTGGTCTGGCTTAATGTGCACTTATACGGGTGGTGCAAAAGATCCACTTCGCCATAATTCGTGTGCTTAACTGATAATGCAGTCAATGAAATGACAAAAACCCTTCTTAATGAGAGCCTAGAAGACAGCAGTAAAATGGGACTGAACCCTTTCTGCAAACTTAACCCACCACCAGATGTGAGTCTCCAAACCACTTTCTTTACCTTATCATTCAAATGTTCTATTAACTTAACTTTGATGACTTTCAGAGGCTGAATCTAATTTTTGGAATAAGGAATATGACCATGAAGCTGCCAAGAAAGCGAGAACCAAAGCGAAAGCCGCCAAGAGAGCTGCCAAGAAGAATAAAAAGAAATTAAGTGCTTCCGAGATGTTCAAACTGGACTACAGCTCCGAGTCAGAGGTAGCCCTTAACTCCTTGGCTCCTTTTTCAATTATCTTATTGACACTGATTATCATCAGGATGACACGGGGGCCAGCCAAGCAGTTGAAGAAGAGGTAACTATTATTTCCTCTGACTCAGCGCCTTTGCCAAGATAGAAAATTCGACGAGTAACCCAAAAAGTAAGCTTTTCACACCCCTTAGCTCATTTGGATCATCACTTTATTTTGAAGCAACAGCAGCACGAAAACCAGCGACAAACTCGGACCAGCTGAGGTGGAGAATTATCTTCTGGTTTACCAAATACTCCAGCTCCGCGAAAACGTCAAAACGAGGTTCCTCCAAATTTAAACTCTTTGTTCGTCTGGCGGGTCTTATTCATCAATCACCTAATTCTTCCGGTTCAAATTATCAGGGAATAACTCATTCCTCTTCTGGCGATTCATCGCAGACCCAGCTGCCGGCCTTCAAGACTGCCCCTGGGTAACAATTTTTATTTTTCATCACCTTATATCTTTATGCTTGTACTAACCTCCCACAATCCTTTGTAGTGGAAATGCAAAGTCTAGCAAGAAGGCCAAGGTGACCAAGCCGGTTGAATACCCCAAAGTCCATGAGCCAGAGCAGCAAATTCCAGCGTCTGAAGCCTCCGTACAACCACCAGAAGAGCCTGTCCATGATGTTCCACCAGAAATTCCTGACCTCTCCAGTGATCACACAAACGTCAATCCTTTGAACACAGAATTATCAAGCCCACTTAAACCATTAGATACACATACTGAGGATGTTATGATCATTGGCTCCGGCTTTCAAGCACCGGGAAAACCTACTGTCTTGGCCAAGCACTCCGCCAAAGAGGAGCTTATTGAAAGGCGGAAAGTGAGATTTGACATTGCCAATTATTCTCAACTAAGCATCAGTGAAGTACTCTCTGGTTATCTCAACCAAGTGCATACCAGCCGCGATCTTGAAATTGACATGGTGAAACAGATGCATCAGAAGTATGAGGTATGAACTCCGGCTTGATAAATTATGCATATCCTGTCAGCCCCCAAGTCTACTGCGTATAATAGAATAGAATATACTTTAGACTTAGAATAGCCATGAATACAAAAAGCATCTTTGGTAGAATCCTTCAAAAACCGGCTTTCACCGTCAGAGTTAAACCGGATGTTTAACGATTAACATTGCATCCATAGCCCCCAAGGGCCGGATTAATCAGCATGAATGAACCGGTACTGTTCATCATTGTTTATAAATCAAAACTTACTCGTGTAGCCCCCATGAGCCGGCTGTGGTCGTTTGCAGCACAATTGGGTCATCATAAAGTAGTAATGAAAATGCGAGCAATATGCATTAGCCCCCAAGTGCCAAGTGCTCTTGCTTGCAAAGTGCTTGGGATTTATTCATATTTGTCGTTATATGAAGAATTTTTCTGTACGCATTAGCCCCCAAGTGCCAAGTGTTGTTGCTTGCAAAAGGCTTGGGACTTTTATTCTTGCAACCTAAATATAAATATGATTTGCAAATCTGTGTATGCACAGGACGCCATTGCTCAACTTCAATCGCAATTGGCTGATGCAAAAAACCGGCTGGAGCATCAAGAATCTGAGACCCGGAAGGCCGACTCAAAATTCCAATTTAGCTTGGCTGAAACAGAAAAACTTAAGACCAGTTTTGACACTGAAAGAACCGCCTGGGCTGAGGAGAAGGCTGCTCTGATACAGTGGGTTGAAAAAGCTAAAGCTTCTCTTCAAGAAATAACCACTGAGCTTACCGGCTTAAAACGCCGCATATCCCAGATGATTTCGGCTATCTTTAGTAAGTAGCATGGCTAGCATCATAACTGAGTTTTACCTTGCATGTCATAAACTATCTCTGATCAATCCGCAATTGTTACACAGGTCCTTGGAGCAGCAATCTTGGTCAAGAGATGCTTGTGAAGCTCAAAGCTGTATATACACCCGTTGAACAGCTATATACTGGAACACATCGCACACTGGCCACAATTTCTCCAACTAATCAAGCACCCACTCTGTTGAGTGCCGTCTTGAAAAAACCTTCTGTTCTGCCTGCTAGGATTGAAGAGATAAAGCGGTCATCTGCGAGAGCTGGTGCCGTGACAGCCTTAAGCCGGGCCAAAGCATGGCAAGCAGAGCTAGACCCGGCCGAGCTAGCTACTGGGTATCCAAGTTTGAAAGAAGATGGCACTCCCTTTGATAAGAAAGACTTTGCTGCCTACGTGAAGGAGATACGTCCCCTGGCCAGTCTGATTGCTGGTGAGACGGATCTTTCAAAATATCAGCCAACTTATGATATGGAGAATTAGAAGATGCCAACTCCGGCTTACAAAGTGATGGATCTGATCCCTCCAATCCGTAAGCATACCTTCGCCCCTGAAGTCGATCCATCCGAGCTTATAGATGATGAAGCTGAATTCCAAGCCTTGTATGGCATTGACTGGTCATCACCAACTTTCCAGACGACGGAGGATGACGAAGAGCCGGCGAGGGATGATCCAGAAGCTTTAGGCTGTCAAGGCAAGAAAATTAACCCACCAGGCGGCTTATGTTTGATCTTCTGAAAAATACTTGATCATTTGGACTCGCAGAGTCATGTAATAGTTTAGTGAAAATTATGACCTGCCGTGCCATCATGCACGTTTTGTTTGGCATGACACTGATGATCCGCCAAATTAATAGCTGCCACTTATGCTTATAATGCCATCAATTTGAGTCTGTTCCTGCATACAAACAGATCACAAGTGTCCTGGCGGTTTACCGCAGGACGGGTCATAATATCCAATATAAAACCACTGGTGACTAAAATAGTTCATAACTAGGGCTGGTTAAATCATAACCATATATAATCATAACAAAAATATCATACCTGTGACTTTTGATCACACTGCCGGCTTATAATACCAGTGCAGTAAGGGGTAATATCCCAATACAGAGCACATCGCTTCCAAATATATAAGATCATCATACACTGGTGACTTATAGTCCACAGCCAGACCGGGTTAATAAACACCGGATAATTTCTCATTATACACTGGCAACTTATAGTCCAAAGCCAGGCCGGGTTAATAAACACCGGATAATTCCATATATGAACCATAAAGCATTATAAGCCTCCTCGGTTTTCAACCATGTATTAACATGTCACAAAGGATGAACCTAAAAAAAACTTTCAAATAGAAATTAAAAGAGAAACAAGGCTTTTCATAGGCTGCCAGGCCTAAAAATCAAGTGCTTTCAAGGGCCGCACAGCCACTGAGTTAAACATTCATACAAACCTTATAAGCCGGACCTCACATGACCAATCGTCGTTTTAACTTTGACAAGTTCAGGGTCTGTATAAGATTGACTTGTCAAAAGTACGCCGGGTCATTCCAAGATTGCCTGGGCGGAGTGGCAGACTTAAAAAGGTAGGATAACCCGGGTTTTTAGGTGAATACACCTGGCTTACAAGCCTGGCTTTTAAGCCTATTACAAGGGTCATAAAAACTCTTGTCTGTTGAACAAAGAGCCCCCAAGTAACATTTTACTTCAAGCATATAAGCCAGATCAACAAGGGATGTCAAAGCTATGCCCAATGAGCAGGAAGCCCCCAAGTGATATATTTTCTGAGCTGTGCTCGCCGGGTACCTATGTTTGAGTTGTGCTGTGCAACAAACTCTCTTTGGTCCCTGTAACTCGGCATTAAGCCTTTATGTGATCATATAAAGTAACAATAAAGACTCAGTTTCTGAGAAATGAAACGACAGAGGCCCTAAATTATCAGGGATGCTGGCTTTATTATAGCATAATATATACAGTGTCATAATATGTACATCAGAAGAGCCGGTGGCTCACATATAGTAAGGCCTAAGATGAGCAATATTCCACGGTCGGCGGGTCTCCTCCTCCGATGTGCGTGAGCCCTTGTGGTCTCGAACATCGATAATGTTGTATGACCCATTGTTCAGATTCTTGCTGACCATAAAGGGTCCTTCCCAAGTTGGGGATAGCTTGTGCATATCAGTTTGATCCTGGATAAACCGGAGCACCAAGTCACATTCTTGAAAGGTTCTGGTCTTAACCCGGCGACTGTGATAACGGTGCAGATCTTGTTGGTAAATCGTTGAACGGGCCGCTGCAAGGTCACGCTCCTCATCTAACATGTCATTGTCAGCTTCAACATAAGCCGCCACGCGGGGCGAGTCATGACGGATGTCACTGGGGAGAACCGCCTCTGCTCCGTAAACCATGAAGAAAGGCGTGTAACCCGTAGATCTATTGGGGGTAGTATTGATACTCCATAACACTGAGGGTAACTCCTCCACCCAACAACCTGACGTCCTCTGCAAAGCAACCATAAGCCGGGGCTTGATGCCTCTCAAAATTTCTTGATTGCTTCTCTCAGCTTGACCATTTGATTGGGGGTGAGCCACTGATGATACATCAAGTCGAATATGCTCACGTTGACAAAACTCTTTCATAGCACCCTTGGACAGATTAGTGGCATTATCAGTTATAATGCTGTGGGGAAAACCAAAGCAGAAAATGACCATTTTGATGTATTGAACCGTTGTTGCCGCGTCACACTTACTGACCGGCTCTGCTTCGACCCACTTTGTGAATTTGTCAACCGCCACCAAAAGGTGAGTCCTTTTATCCTTGGACCTTTTCAAAGGCCCGACCATATCAAGCCCCCAGACTGCAAATGGACAAGTAATTGGAATCATCCTCAATTCTTGAGCCGGCACATGAGCTCGTCATGAAAATTTCTGACAACCATCACATTTACCGACCAAATCCTCTGCATCAGCATGAGCTGTTAGCCTATAAAACCCATGACGAAAAGCTTTAGCCACAAGAGATTTAGAGCCCGCATGATGACCACAATCTCCTTCATGGATCTCACGAAGAATTTCATGGCCCTCCTCAGGAGAAACACAATGCTGAAATGCCCCAGTAACACTGCAATGGTGTAACTCTTCGTTGACAATTGTCATCGACTTAGACCGCCGGGTTATCTGTCTGGCTAAAGTTTCATCTTCAGGTAATTCGCCCCGGGTCATATAAGCCAAATATGGAACTGTCCAATCAGGAATAGCATGAAGAGCCGCCACCAACTGTGCCTCCGGGTCAGGAATAGTGAGACCCTCCTCTGTAGGCAACTTGACTGAGGGGTTATGCAAAATATCCAGGAAATTGTTCGGTGGTACCGGCTTACGCTGGGACCCTAACCAGCTCAAAGCATCAGCCGCCTCATTTTTCCTGCGATCAACATGTTCCACTTAATAAACCTTGAAGTGTCCTGCAATAGCATCAACTTCTCGGCGATAAGCCGCCATGAGTGGATCCTTAGAATCCCAAGTGCTAGAAACTTGCTGAGACACCAAGTCTGAGTCGCCAAAACACTTCACCCGGCTTAGATTCATCTCCTTAGCCATCCGAAGACCATGGAGTAAGGCTTCGTACTCAGCTGCATTGTTAGTACAAGGGAACATCAACCTTAAAACATAACAAAACTTGTCACCTCGTGGGGAAGTCAATACAATTCCAGCCCCCGAGCCTTCCAACTGTCTGGATCCATCGAAGCGAATAATCCAATATGTGTTATCTCGCTTCTCTTCGGGTGTGTGTAACTCTGTCCAGTCATTAATGAAATCCACAAGTGCTTGAGATTTGATTGCTGTACGAGGCATATATTTCAAACCATGGGGTCCAAGCTCAATGGCCCACTTGGCTACCCGACCTATTGCTTCTCTGTTTTGAATGATATCCCCTAAGGGAGCAGAACTAACCATAGTGATGGGATGACCAAAGAAATATTGCTTGAGCTTTCGACTAGCCATGAAGACTCCATATACTAGCTTCTGCCAATGTGGATACCTCTGCTTGGACTCAATAAGCACCTCACTGAGATAATAAACCGGCCTCTGAACCGGATGTTCCTTGCCTGCTTCCTTCCGTTCCACCACAATGGCCACGCTGACAGCCCGGGCATTAGCAGCCACATATAACAACAATGGCTCCTTGTCAATAGGAGCGGCAAGGACTGGCGGCTCTTCAAAGCTTCGAACGCGTCATTAGCAGGATCACTCAAGACAAGGTGATAGGTGGGAACCCGTTGAACAAGTTCACGCCCGAGGGTGGCCCGATCTTCACGTCGTAGGATCGAATCGGGAGGGATAACTAGCTGCAAGCAGCCGGGATAACTAGCTTTATACCTGCCAAGGTTGGATGCAACCCGTACGTTGGGGATGGCTGACCGAAGCTACAAGAACTCCAACCCGCTGTCCGAACAATGGCAGAACCACAAACCGGGACTAATCCACACAAAACGGCCAGAACCGTAGAGCACGAACTAGGGGGAACCAGAGGCTCCTTCTCGCGAATCCGAATGAACTCACAAGAGCAAAGTTAGCAAGATCTCTCGGATCTCTCTAGCAGTCTTGCTGCATAAGCTTGTAGCTGAATGGTTTGACAAAAGGTTTCTAAGAGGATGGGGAGATGGGGTTTTATAGCAGGGACAACCCCCCTTAGCTAGGTGTGAAAATGGTTTCAAAAGTAAGCAGGTTTGCATGGTTTCCTTGGGTGAATAAGCAGTCAACTTTGGGAGTTGTTGCAGAGCTCCTCGGAAATTCGCGAAGCCTTGACAGCCTGAACACCTTCCACGAGAATGACTAGTACTTTTGTCTCACAACTCCAAATGATGTGAGGTTTTTTGCATTGGAAAGATAATTTGATGTAGCTTCTGTTGATGTACCCCTATGTCCCCGTCTCTCCATCATATTGGTGTGCCACCATGAAACATCAGAGGTAAAAACTGACAGCATCAGCTTCACTAGAAACTTGTTTTCTTCAAACTCGTTCCTCCAGACCGGTTGCTTCAAGAGATCATAGGTTGTTGGATTTTTTCCATGTGATACCTAAGTTCAACCAACAACAATGGAGATGAAAGTGCAGCCATATATTCAAGATTATAGTATGAACTTAAGTTAGCGTTCACCTGGGCATGTGTTTGCTTGATTCGGCTTAATAATTCTTTCCAACTAAATTTTGCACATTTTTGAAATGTCATGTATGATGTACCCATGTGCTCATCACAAGGTGATCTGTTTTCTTCATCATCTGGTACAGTGGTATAGCCTTCTCACCCAACCGGCTTATGAACCGGCTTAAGGCCGCAATACGACCCGCCAGACGTTGAACACCATTGACACACGCCGGCTTGGCCAAGGAAGTAATGGCCTTGATCTTCTCCGGGTTAGCTTCAATGCCTCTGTTAGAAACCAGAAAACCCAAGAGCTTGCCCGCTGGCACGCCGAAAACACACTTGGCTGGGTTAAGCATCATTTTGTAGACCCGGAGATTGTCAAAGGTCTCCTCCAAATCATCTATCAAGGTTTCCTTCTTTCTAGATTTCACCACAATATCATCCACATAAGCATGAACATTGTGCCCAATCTGATCATGAAGGCAATTCTGCACACATCGCTGGTAAGTCGCCTGGGCACTTTTGAGCCAAAAAGGCATAGACACATAACAGAAAGCTCCAAAAGGAGTGATGAAAGCTGTCTTCTCCTGGTCTTTAACTGCCATCTTGATCTGATGATAGCCAGAATAAGCATCCAAAAAACTCAAATGCTCACAACCCGCCGTAGCATCAATAATTTGATCAATACGAGGGAGAGCAAAAGGATCAGCCAGACAAGCCTTGTTTAAGTCCGTGTAGTCCACGCACATACGTCAAGTGCCATTCTTCTTAAGTACCAGCACCGGGTTAGCCAACCACTCAGGATGAAAAACTTCAACAATGAACCCAGACGCCAAGAGCCGAGCCACTTCCTCACCAATGGCCTTACGCCTCTCTTCATTAAAACGATGTCGGAATTGCTTGACCGGTTTAAACTTCGGATCAATATTCAGAGTGTGCTCAGCGAGTTCCCTCGGTACACCTGGCATATCAGAAGGTTTCCATGCAAAGATGTCCCGGTTCTCACGGATGAACTCGATGAGCACACTTTCCTACTTCGGATCTAGATTAGCACTGATGCTGAACTGCTTGGATGAATCGCCAGGAACGAAGTCAACTAGCTTAGTGTCATCTGCCGACTTAAACTTCAATGCCGGATCATGCTCCGTAGCTGGCTTTTTCAAAGATGTCATATCTGTCGGGTCAACATTTTTTTGTAGAACTTCAATTCCTCTGTTGCGTAGACAAACTCAGCATAAGCAGCGTCACCTTCTTCACACTCCAAAGCTATCTTCTGGCTTCCATGTACTATGATGGTCCCCTTGTAACCCGGCATCTTGAGTTGCAGATAAACATAACAAGGCCGTGCCATGAATTTGGCATAAGCCGGCCGTCCAAACAGAGCATGATACGGGCTTTGAATCTAGACCACTTCAAAGGTTAGCGTCTCGGCCCTGGAATCATGTTCATCCCCAAAGGCTACTTCCAAAGCAATCTTGCCTACAAGATACGCCGACTTACCAGGCACCACTCCATGGAAAACAGTATTGGACAGTTTATGATTTTTGTCAGTCAACCCCATACGACGGAAAGTACCATAGTAAAGGATATTAATGCTGCTACCTCCATCCATAAGTACTTTAGTGAACTTGTACCCTCCAACCTGAGGTGCCACCACCAGCGCCAAATGACCTGGATTATCAACCCGGGGCGGGTGATCCTCACGACTCCACACAATGGGCTGCTCAGACCATCGCAAGTAACGGGGAATCGCCGGCTCAACGGTGTTTACAACCCTTTTATGGAGCTTCTGATCCCGCTTGCATAAACTCGTGGTGAAGACGTGGTACTGCTCACTATTCAGCTGCTTCGGATTATTTTGATAACCAGATTGCTCCTGCTGATTCCCCTGACCAGATTGTTGATTATAATCACCCTGATTGCCTTGATTGCTTTGGTGGCCCTGGAAACCGGAATTGGAACTGCCACCACCGTAACCCGGACCATGAGAACCGGAGCCTGAGCTGCCGCCCGGCCCATGATTGTCTTGAAAAAGATTGGAATTTTTGTACTCCTTCATAATGAAGCAATCCTTCCAGAGGTGACCGGATGGCCTTTCCCGTGTACCATGCCTCGGGCAGGGTTGATTCAGCAGCTGCTCAAGATTGAAACCTGGCCCCCCAACCCGAGGGGGCGGCTTACCCTTACGATGCTGACCATTATTCTGCACATTGGTGTTAGCCACAAAGTCCAAACTATTATCAGCCTTGTGCTTACCGTTGCCTCCCTGGCTCACCGGGTTATGTTGCTGCCCTCTGGTGTTGCTACTCTTCTTTCCCTTTCCCGACTTTTCATCATCAGACTCGGGGTCCTTGGTACATCAGAGTCAGCATACTTAACCAGAGCCGCCATCAGATCCCCCATGTCACTCCAGTGGTGCTTGAGCCGCCCTAGCTTCTGCTTAAGGGGCAAAAAACTACAATTCTTCTCTAACATCAAGACTGCTGAGCCGCCATTGATACGATCTGATGAGTGTAGGATAGTGGAGACCCAGCGCACCCAATGGGTTGTTGACTTGCCCTCTTCTTGGACACAGGAGTCCAAATCCACAATCGACATTGGCTGTTTGCATGTATCTTTAAAATTCTAGATAAACCGGGCTTTTAACTCGGCCCATGATCCAATGGAGTTGGCAGGCAGCCCTTTTAACCAAGTACGGGCCGTCCCATCCAGCATCATGGTGAAATATTTAGCACACACAACATCGCTAACATCCAACAGCTCCATGGCCATCTCATAACTTCCAACCCACGCTTCAGGGGGCAAATCAGCTGTGTAGTTAGGAATCTTACGAGGACCCTTGAAATCCTTGGGCAAACGTTCGTTCCGCAGGGCCGGCACTAAACATGGCACACCAAGGTTCTAGACATCACGCCCGTCTCCACCGAAGCAGTCGGATAAATCGGAGAGTGTTGATGAGCCGCTCGCTGAGCCGCCAGCTCAGCCTCCCAACGTGTTCTGCCCTGATCCACCAAAGCCTGAGCACCATCACGTGCCGGGTCATGTGAACAAGGCTGGTTATGGCACCTGTCACTGCTTGAAACTGCTGGTGAGTCAATGTGTCTGCTATAACTCCAGCTCGGGCGCGGGGTTGAGTGAATCCTCTCACGACTGTAAGAATAAGCCGCCTGCTGAGCCACAGCCGTCTGGAGCAGTTCCCCGGCTCGTCGTATTTCCATTGCCTCTGGCGATTCACCTTCGACCGGTAGTGCCGCCAGTCGCGTTGCCGCAGCAATCATATTATCCAACGGGTTAGAATAATGACCCGGCGACGTCGGTACATACTGAGGCGCAACAGTATTCAAACGGGGTGGCTCCATTGTGCGCGGCTGAACTGGCACTCCAGCCCCATGCGTTTCAACCCGGTTTATCTCCGGCGCGTTACTGGTCCCCGCTCTAGGCGTGTTAAAGAGGTTCCTTGCCTCATAAACTGAAGGTAAACGAGTCTGATTCCTCCTCCTCATGACTTCATTTGAAGCGTTTTGATCCATCGTGAGCCGGAAAGACTCTGGCTGAATCCGCTGCGCCTGAGCATCTAAAGCAGCCCGCTCCGTGGCCATCCTGACGTTCTCTGCGTTCAGCTCCTCCTTGGCCTGCGGTATCACGTCACACAATTTTCCAACCTCCGCGTTATGTTGAACTTGATTCGCCGGGTTAACCTCCGCTGTTAACAATGTTGTCAGACTGTCCAGCAAGTCGGTCAAGACCTGAGCCGGCGGGCGCACAGGGCCTCCTGCCCCGGCAGCCGTCGCCGTTGCAGACCCGGAGATCATTGCTGCCGCGGTCATAGAATTCTGTGTTGGCTGTGTACCGGCCATGAAAATTGCATTTGGCGGCTCAAAAGGGTCCGGAATACTGTCGCCATCGCACTAGCCCCCAAGCTGGCCGTCTTGTAGTTGATACAACGACTCAGTTTCGCCGGTGGACGACTCACCATCAGAGTAGATGACCGTCTCACCACCAGACACAGATCTATCCTCAAATTCTGCCCCATGGATGAATTCAACGAAGGCGCGTTTCACAGCGGGCTGAACTCGGGCGGGTCATGCACGCTGAGCCGTCTCGATGATGTCGGTGCAGATGTCCGGCTCAGGGCCCGGTTCGCCGATCTTGCCGATGAAGACATGGATTCCGCCAAAGGGGACCCGGTACCCGTACTCAATTGAGCCGGCCTCGGGGGCCCAGCCTGCATCGTCGATATAGAGCTTGCCACGACGACTCTTGGTCATCCGGCCCACAGCGTATCCCTTGATCCCTTCGAAGCTGCCCTTCAAGAACTTGAAACCACCATGCGCTGGCCCCACGGTGGGCGCCAACTGTCGTGGAATTGTCACGGCAGATGTCCTAGTGTGAGGACTTACTCGTGGAGCCATCGCAACTAGGTTAGCTTAAAGGGGTTAAACGGGACAAAGGATACAGAGAGTTTATACTGGTTCGGCCCCTTGCGGTGAAGGTAAAGGCCTAATCTAGTTTGAGGTGGTATTGCTTATGTCTCGATTACCAGGGAGCGAATACGATTGACCTAGCTTTCGATCGCTTGTTTCTTGCCCTAAACTGCCGCCGGGTCGTCCCTTTATATACACAAGTTGACGCCCAGCGGCTCAAGGAGTCCCGGCCGGCTCATAAACATGTCCGGCTCGGTGACTAAATACACTTGCCTTACAATACTAGTTATACACATATGGCGGTTTACACCTATGGGCCTTAAATCTCCTTTGTGCTTCGGGCCCTTAGCAGGCCTGCTTCGTGAACCGCCGTCTTCAATATCTTCATGGGCTTTGACTTATGAACCGCCATAGGTATAACCCGGCCCCTCCTGGGCGGGTCATACCCAATAGTTATATCCCCAACAGGTGGCGTTGAAGCAGATCTGCGAGCGTAGATAGGTGCATTGGGGGATAAGTCCCGTTGCGGTGGAAGAGAAGGTCGTGTGAGCGGCCCCGGCAAAGAGGACGACGGCGCTGATGAAGCGAGAGGACGCGATGCAAGGCTCTTGGTCCGTCATCGTGGATGAGAAACGTCCATCTCTAGCAGTGGACGACGCGGTCTTGGTAGGCGCTCCGGCATGGTGGAGGACGGTGGCGATGGATGGGGTGGAGGACGGCGGCGATGGATGGGGTGGCGGACGGAGGAGGCTGGTGTGGGGATGGTGTTCTAGCATGAATGGTGTATGAATGGGAAAATGGAGGGAGAGGTACGGGGAACCATGTTTGGGACGCGCCTGTCTGAAATATGGGAAAGTTACGAACTTATCCCCCGTTTAAAATTTGGACGTCCCGTCGGTTGGGGATAGGACGGTAATCTCGCATCTCACCAATATTTGCCCAGAGCGATTTCTGGCGAGGAGAGGGTGTTTTGGCGCCCATGGTTTGCGCCCACGGTGTATGAACGGGGCTGACAGGTAGGGCGGTTGTGTCACGTCCGAGTGAAGTTACAAACCTGCCCCTATTGAAAATATTTGCCTACATCGATTTCGGTCGAGGCGAGTTTGTTTTGCCACCCATCGTGTATGAATGGGGAAATGGAGGGAGAAACAGAGGTCATTCGGACGAGCTTGAATCAAATGTGTTTTGCCGCCCATGTTTGGCGCCCACCGTGTCGGAATGGGCTCAGAGGCAGTCGTGTCACGTCTAATTGAAGTTACTAATCTACCCCTAATGAGAGCAGTGGAAATCTGGCCGATGGATTGTCCGTGTAAGGGATAGACAGTAATTTGCATCTCCCAAACAATTGGCTTTGGGCAGCCGACGTGGGAGTGGACATTTTGCCGCTTCTTTCGAATTTTGGGACAATAAGCATCCACGTTTACCGTGGCAACTAAATTCGAATCCAGTTTGTATTCCTATACAAATCTTTATAAATCATTCTATGTGTTTTTATATATCTTCAAAAGCACCACAAAGATGTATTCCACTGTCATATATGAATATGATTTACAAATGCAGATACTCGAATTCAGAAGCTAGAATCCAGTTTAAGGTGAATTCAAATATTTGGAACACTTTATGTCCAACTCAAATGTCACATGCAGCATAATGTGTACTCCCATTTAGATATGTACACAAGCGATGTATCAAGATTCAAATACGAGTCAATCAACCAAGAATGTACAAAACTAACAGACATATAAACACTTATAGATATGGATCAATAATATCAACTAACATACATAAGCCAGGCCGCTGTATTTTTTTTGCTAGAAGAGCATCCTTTTTCTAGCGAAGCTAGTACAACATCTTGGCCCTTTCCGATGCGTGCCACATATGGTCCATCTATAATACTATTATTGTTGAATGCACATTCAGCCCGATTGGCATATTTGTAGGTCTGGCACAACAATCAAAATGAAATGTCTCCGAGTCTTATCAATTAATACAGACTTGTGCTAAAATAAAATTACAAACCAAAAAACAAAAAAACAATTATTACATGATCTCTAAAACAAATGGTTTGTTCAATTACATGAACAAACAACACAAAGGTTATTCAACGATGGAAAGAACATTTCACCTATGATTTACCAAGTGGGAATTTAATTTCCTTTTTTCCTTCAGGACCTTAACAATGCGGTCAGTTTCAGCTTGCTTTGTTTTGAAACCCACCAAATATTTAATGGTTGTCTTGAGTACTTCTTGTGATTGTGCTGTTTGCTTCCTCAACATGTCAACTTCATCTCTAAGTGCATAAGCAGAATCTCTTTCTACCACTAGTTTAGCCTCTAGAGCATCACCAGTTGGCAATTCATGATGCACGATTGGGCCGGCGCCACTGTTGTGGGGTGATACAACGTCCATGGGGACCTCGCTCTTTGATCTTGGGCTAACCTATTTTGCCATTAAAGTTCCGATTGGATTCCGAAAAGTTGAAGTTAGCAAAACATCTCAACTGGGAGTTATAACAGCAAACCAGTTAAACAAACAAGGAATTAAAGAGTTTCAATTGGATGCTGAAAAGTAGTTATTAACATCATTGTAACCGATTGTTGCAGCAGCAAAGCAGTTAAACAAATAAGTTTTCCAAAAGGTACCTGTTGTGGCATTGGAGTTTCTCTTGGATCCTGAAAAGTTGAGTAGCCAGTAACATGATTAGAGCAACCGGTTGTAGCAGCAAAGCAGTTAAACAAACAAGTTTTGCAAAACGAATCTGTTGTGGCATTGGAGTTTCTCTTGGATCCTGAAAAGTTGAGTAGTCAGTAACTTGATTAGAGCAACAAGTTACAGCAGCAAACCTGTTACACAAATATATTTTTGAAAATGTACCTGCTGTGCAATTGGACTTCCAATTGGATCCTGAAAACTTGAAGTTGGTAAGATGATTACAGCAACAAGTTACAGCAGCAAACCAGGTAAACAAGGAAGTTTCTGAAAACATACCTATTGTGCCAACGGAGTTTCAGTTGGATCCTGCAAACTTGAATGTTAGCAATCAATAAATAAAGTTTTGCAAGAGCCATAAGAAACTAACATCAAACTAGTAAAACTAACCAGTTTTGGCAACGTATTTAATTACACATGAACTAGTAAAACTAACAAGTTCTTGGCAACGTATTAAAGTAACAAGTCGGTACCGTTTACCAGCAACACAGACATCTGTAAATTTCTTTGACGTAAGCAAAATGATTCCAACACATATATAAGTTAAAAAGATGGTGTCCCTCATATAAACCTGACAGTTGTCTATCTATGAACATGCAAACATTACTAGTGCAACAAGTGATAACAGCAAACCATTTAAACAAAAAGGGTATCAGAACGTAAATTACATGTGAATTCTGCTGCACCCTAGAAGTACATATGACCAGCTATCTACGTGCTTAAGTAGCTACTTAAGTTCAGGCAAACAGGTAATTCTTAACAGTAAGTATCAAACACATAGAAACGCGCAGTCTATAATAGGATTAACAGGCTATGGCATTATGTAATCGGTAGCAAACTAAATTAAGCCAAGCAACGTAATTGAACAATTTTGCAATAAATGGCTAACTAAATTCCAAGAACCAGGTAACTGAGCTTATGCCAGCTCTTTGTACAGGCACACTGCAACTTCTTTTTTGCTTACAAGGTTCTACGAAGGAGTCCATGGCATCAGTTGCTTGGATACGCAATCCCAATACTTCTTTTTTCCCATACTGCATTGGTAACTCGAATAGTTAATCTGGTAAGATGATGCGTCCTTGATATGTTATATGAGGATGTGTAGTCAGACTAGTTGTAGCCACACACATCACACTGGCTTTTACTGTATATTTCACGCGATTACATTTGACATATCGAGATCTAAGCAATCTACAATAGGATGAAAAGACTGGCATCCTTCACATTACTGGCGAACTCAGTTCATCGAAACAAGCAATTCAACCATTCTGTGGGTAAATCAAAAGCGCCACTGGAATTTTTTTCGCTACCCCAATCATACACGCAAAAAGGGGTGACGCCACCATAGGGGCTGGTATGGGCGGCCACCTCGGGTGGCTGGAAAGTGTGCACCTAGTTTGAGTCCTCCAAGTTGGCCCAGGCTGGTTTTGTTCGTCCCAACGCACGAGCAGGCAATGTAAAAAATGAAGAAAAACGTTTCAATTTGGATGGGCCAATAACGTAAGTGCAAGGCAGGCCCTATAGCAGGCTCGCGGCCCAAACGAGCGCCTCCCATATCGATCGACAGCGGGGGAAATCCCAATTCGTTCCCTCCAGCCTCCAGTCTAGTTTGCTCCTAACCTAGCTGCCGCTGGAAGACCGACACTACACTTCCTCGCGCCCTTGTTGGAGGGCGGTCGCCGGGCTTCAAGCGAATGGAAGAACAAGAAGATGAAGATCCAACCCTAGGTGTAGCCTGCATGGGAGGCAGCGGCGGCAACACGGGCATGGCATCGAGCTTGCGCAAACGGACAGTCGCAGCTTGCAAGAGCAGCATGCGACAAGCAGGTACATCACATCCCTGATTATATCTAATTGAACTGTTCAATTTCTGGCCAATAGTTAAACCTGGCGATGTTGTAAAACTGCTTGTATGTAGGGAATCTATGAGAAAATGAAACCAATTTCTGCTTATTTTATAACTCCCCCAATCAATACTGAACTGACAGAATCTGACGTATCTAATCAAGTTTCCGGTGCAAACATACAAGCTCATGTTGTTCTTGAGCCTAAAGTGTCTAGTGAACAGACTGCTAATGAAGGATTTGCTGCAAACATTTTACATGCTCCTGGTGATGAACATATAGTGTCTAATGAGGGATCTAATGCAAGCATTTTGCAAGCTCCCATTAAAGGATTTAGTGTCTAATGACGATCTGCTATGTTGAGAGAGACATAGAGATTTGCAGGCATTGATGAGAAGCAAATTATAGTACATTTTCATGGCTTGAGGAAACGTCGAGGCCATCTACCTTAAAGTCCCCGTATCATGACAATGTAGCATAAATACTTTTCTAATATGTTGTTTGAAACTATTGGCATACTTGCGCAGGATAGATATATTGATATGCAGTTTGCGCACTGGTTATAGGTGCAATTACACTTCGATATTTTCAGCCAGAGAACGAATAATTCAAGCAGGTACAGACCATGTTAGTAGTCCTTCTACACCATGTTGCATTTTGTGTTTTTGGTGCTTACATCATTTAGGGTTTATAATCTGAACTACTTTGGATCATTAGCTGGTTTTCAAAGTGCACGTAGCTTCACATTTCTCAAGTTATGTTGATTTCCGGAGTGCAAGTGCCTTCGTATTTTTTAAGTTAAATGTTCATCCATGGTAACTTGAATTCGTGGATCCGCCACTGCACACAAATCATACACGCAAGCCAGTACGAATTAGATGAAATGCAGGGACTTACGCTAGCTCGTTGTACAGGCTCACTGCAGCTCTGCTTGCGCTTGGGATGTTCCATGTACAAGTCCATGTTACCACTTGCTTGGATGTGCAGGCCTTGTGCTCCTTGCATCCCCCTCTGCATTTTTGACACGGCGAATGGTTAATCAAATAAGAGGACTCGACCTTGCCGTTGTACCAGAGGACAGGTACTTACAAGGTTATACGGGTGTGCAGGATGTGTACTAGATCCCGTAGCGCCGTCATGCTTTGCTAAAAATGGTTTTGCTTGTTTCATATGATATCTCCAGAAGAAATAAGAGTTAAAGTCAGAGTTGCATAGGCATGTAAGCTAAGAGAGCAATGAAGGGATATCCAAACATCGTCGGAACAGTGCACAAGGGAGTGATGTGTGGATACCTAGTTCGGGCCGGCGTTTGGGCATGCTCGCCTAGCTAGAGTGCGGGTCACTTCAGAGCCATTGAGGGTGATGCCTGGTGTTTGCTGGCCGCGCACGGATGCAGATCTTGAGTGGCAGCGGAGATGCGGTGGACAAGACCGTTGGTGAAGCCCCAACGGCCTCGGGGGTCGGAGGTGCGACGATGTGCTCGGTGAAGTAGCCCCGGTGAGGTGGGAGACGGCGTCGGTGAAGCGCACCTGATGCGGTGAAAGTCGGTGTCTGTGAGGCACGTCGGTTAAGGCAGCCGGCGTTGTCGGTGGACCACCCTGTGCGGTGGACGAGGGCGTAGATGAGGTAGCTCCGGTGCGGTGGTGAAGTGCGACCGTCGTCTTCGTCGTCGTCGTCCGTCACAGAGGTGGGGAAAGAGAGGAGACGAGGGGTGATTCGAACTTTAATTGGGTTGGCGGCGAATTAGGGATTTGAGCAATCTGGGCACGGAAGGGGACGTTGGAGAAGGGAGATTTTGCTTGGGGCCGCTAGATATTTCAATCCAAAACGTGGAAGCGCGAACTTATTTTGTCATCTTTTGGGGGGGACAGGGTGGGTGGCTGGGTGCTAAGCGTCCGTACGACACACGCGACCACCACGACACGACCCTGGTCTGCTTGGTGCGCCTACATTTGAGAATGCAAACGAATCTTCTTTCATTTGCAAACGAATCTGTATGTATTATCATGCCCGTGTTTTCCTTGCAAATAGTTAGTCATTTGAAAGGAGATACTATAAATTAATTAATGAGGAGTTACTTGAAAAAAAATCGAAACGGTATCCATGCTAACGTGGATTAGAGTGTGTGTCACATGATTAGATATTTGAATTAGAGTGTGTGTCACATAGCAATCTCCAATTCTAATGTGGATTTTGCATTTCACGGTATCCACGCTACTTTTTTAATACAAATTCATATGTATATGTTGAACACCATGGTAGTGAGAAAACTTTGGATGGATTCAAACATATGAGCTAATATGCACTCTTATAAAAAACCGAGTTGGTGATGATGGTGTGCCTGCCATCCTGCAATATAGACCGTCTGATCTATATCTGACGGATAGAAAGCAAACTATGACAATTTTGCAAAAAGATACCCGCACCCCTCTCCACATTTGCAGATAAGGACTTCCCTCGTTCATCTTCGTCTCCCACGAGATAAACAGCTCGTATAAATGCATCTTGATGCTCCATGCAATGCATTGGCCTCTTGCTAGTAAATAGCACAACAATCAAGTCAATGTCAACTTTTCCAAACCTAGTATGGCCCGAATTCGAAATAATTACCCATTTGCATGGTCCTCGGTTCAAAACTTACAATGTACACCGAATTGAAACATCGATATTAAGTGTCGTACTATCTAGATTCAAATGTTGTTTTTAGCCCCACCCACCCCCCTCGGCACACATGCTACATACTTCCTGTATCGCTCAATCTTCCTCTCCTAACCATATTAGGAAGCTATCGGTTTCCGACACACGTTCATTCTTTCTCTCCATGTTTCGATCTCTAACTCTCTCAACTACACAACCCCCTTTTTACACTCTGTTACCAAATGTATTTACCTCACACACCGGCCATTGCACCCCATGTCGAGCTCTCTCTCTCTCTCTCCCTCCCACCCTCTCTGCTAGATACATGCATTGCCTATCTAGCCCCCAACCTCTCGTGCGCACGCACGCACGTTGTCTATCTAGGTCACTCCCTCGAGACTGTCTCACTCTTTCTTCCGCACGGCGGGCCACACTCGCTCATCTCCCTTTCTTTATCTGAGTCTCGATTAACCTCATTTTCTTTCACACACAAATGATATATCTCCCTGTTCGGGCCTCGATCGACACACTCTATACTCTTTCACGCAGATTGTCTATCTAGGTCAGTCCATCCAAGCCACCCCCGCTCTTTCGACCTCATGGCGGGCCACGCTCGCTCAATCTCTCTCTCTCTTTGTATGTCTCGATTGACCTCGCTCTTTCTCTGACACAACCGATATATCTCCATGTTTGAGCCCAATTCGACATATTCATATCGTATACTCTCTCACTCACATTGTCTATCTAGGTCACTCTCTCCAACCCGTCTCACTCTTTCGATCACACGACGACCCACACTCGCTCAATCTCTCTCCCTTTATATATGTAATCGATTGACCTTGCTTCCTCCCACGCACAAAATATATCTACATGTCTGTGACTGGATCATCTCTCAAGCTCTATCTTACAGCCCTCACTCTTCCCAAAAGCTCAATCGGACTATATCTCTCCAGAGCATATATATCTTTTCAATGAATGTCGGACCACAATCACTTTGTCTCTCTATCTATATGTCTCTCGATTGACCTCGCTTTCTCACACCGTATCTTCCACACATCAAAGCTACCTCTCCATCCCTCGCAAAGCTGGAGCTATTTACATTGCGAGGGGGACTCTAACGTTGGATTAATTTGTGTAGGCATTTATTTCGGTGGGTTTAGATTATATTTTCGTAGCATTCGGCCCACAACTACTCCAAACACCATTGCAACCCCCGCACCTCCCCCAATTGATTTCCCTCTGGCTCGATCATCGCTCTCTCGCAAGTCCTTTCTCGCCTTCAACGTCGCACCATGGTACTATTGCAAACAACTATGTTGTTCTCTTTAATTATTACAAATAAGCTACAAAACTACACACCGATAGTCCACCTGGAATGGAACAAATTTCGGCCCACAAATTAAAGTGCTACAAACTACACACCGAGGGGCCCACCTGTCATGAAACAAATTTGGACCCATATACAAATTAAAAAATAAAGGACGAGGATCGAACATGCGACCAGGGCCTTCAAGCCGCACGGCAATAGGCAACATACATAGAACAGCAATGTTTGTTGTACCCACTTTGTTCATATAATGTTTTTATATTACCACAACCTATTTAATGGATAACATGTAATATTATTTTTAGAACATTAGTGGGACCGGCTCGTTAGCATGTACTATTCGCCTTCACTTACTGGTGGGTTCCATGTGTGCTCTCTCTCTCTCCTCCCGTCGGCGTTCTGGGAACAGGGGTCCCCAGACTTGCCTGCCTACGGCCCATGGCGTGGCTGAGCGAGCAGGCCATATGGCCCATCTTCACCAACAAGGCATCCAAGACCCTCGCGAGGGTCCAAGCCTCGCGAGGCGGACGACACAAGACCTCCTCTGGAGTGGCCTAGCCAGGCAGGCTCACGAGGAGCGGAGATATCAAGGCGGGGCGAAACCTCACGAGGCCCTCATGACGTGAGCCATGACACATGGCACCAGGTGGGCGCCAGGCGGGCGCCAGCGCGTGTAGTGTCCTTATTTCCTCCTTGGTGCTAAGGAGGCCGGCGCAGGCGAGGAGTACCGAGGCATCAGGCAAAGGTTGCTATACTGGTGCAACGAGACCAAGACTAGGAGGACGGCAAGACGGAGGTCATCGTGGAGCCCAAGACGGCGTCACCACCGAGGCTTTTCGCAGGCGAAGACCACTTTTGTCAGGATAGCTTGTACTAGTTGCCCCCCTTCAAATTTTCCCGCCGTTGTTGGCTCCCTTCCCGCTCATTATTTGGGAAGAGGACTAGGGCCTCTATAAATAGGTGTAGCCACCACAATAGCAGGCATCGAGCAATTCACCCAACTCTCGCCTGCAAAGACACCGAGCACAAGAACACCTCAACCTCAGGAGATTGTTCTTCCGTTGTAACTGTCCATCTTCAGCCCCAGAGGCAATCCACCACCACCACACTGGAGTTGGGTATTACACCACAACGGTGGCCCGAACCAGTATAAATCTCGTGTCTTTCTGTGTTGCGAGTTCGTCCGCGAGATCTAGCGAGCTAGGGCATAGATCGGTAGGAGAGAAAGACTTTGCACGCACCCCAGTGTTCGAACCTTAAGGGTTTGCCGGAACCCCACACCCGACATTTGGTGCGCCAGGTAGGGGTGCGCCGGAGCTTCTTCTCCACCAACCGGCTCACCGACGCTCCACAATCACGATGTCGGGCAACTCAAGGGCCGGCTCCGATCGCTGGGCAGCCTGGCCAGCCCGGGCAGCGCCGCCTGCCCATGAAGACCTCGACCCCACACTCTAGGCGGCGCGAGCACCACCAACCTCCGCCGGGCGCGGGCAGCGCGGCCAGGCGCCGTCCACCCTCACCCCGCGGCAAGTACGAGTCGCGGCAAGAGCGGCGAGTCATGCCGCGGCAACGGCACCGCACTCACGGCGGGAGCAAGCAAACATGCGGGCGGCACTCACGGTGGCAAGGGAGCTGCTGAGATGCAGACTGATGGAGAGCGGCCGGGATGCGCTGCTGGAGCGTGTTGCTGAGCTGCTGGATGCATCGGCGTCGCGAGAACCACCCTTCTGCTATCGACTCCCTCCTCAAGCCGCTGCAGGGCCACACGGTGGGGCTCACCACAACCGCGCGCCGTCGCCTATGCCCGGGGGCTTCATCAACGTCAGCACGGCTAGCGGCGTAGGGGGCTCCGCCGCCCCCATGCCGCCCGTGACAAGCACGGGCGCAAGCGTCGCCCCCCATGGCCCCGGCCAGATCCCACGCTATCATCCTCAGGACACCACCCTGGGCCGAGAAACATGGAGCGTGGGGCACTACGACGAGGTGTTCAGGGTGACGGCCCCGGAGGCCTACGTTCCCCGCATGATGGATCAAGAGTACGCACCGGAGGACGACCCCGGCTCGTTCATTGGAGAAGATTGGGGAGAGGGGACGCTAGGAGCTGGAGCTTTCCAAGAACCAACGGAGAACCACGACAATCGCGCCGGCAATGGCAACTATAGGGTACCGCTAATTTCTCAGGAACAGGCTTACGTTAACCATGGGCTACAGATGAATCAGGTTGCAGCATCGATCGACGACCCTGGCACGACAGCACCCCTTCCAGCGAGGGAAACACGCTGGGGGCCGCCAGGAGGGAGCCAGGAGCCAGGCCCCTCCCCGCGCCGCGCGACACCAGGCGACACCCGGAGGTAGGCCCTCTGCCGGGGAGGCCTCGCCAACCCTTCCCCCGGCAGAGGACCTGTGGTCGCCGAGGGAACCGCTGGCGTCCTCTTTCCCTCCTTTGTGTCGTCCTGGTGACCGGTCGACTCAGAGGAGGTCAAGGGTGGCGCAAGGCGGGGCCCTCGTCTGCGATATGAAGCAAGGCCGGTACCTGTGAAGAAGGCCCAGTGCCTGTGAAGCTCGCCGCCTGTGACACTCTCACGTAATAATGAGTTGGGGTTGTACACGCCCTGGAGTCTCAGGAGCGCCGGCCTCAGGCCCTGGGGCTCCCTCCCATGCCTAGTGGCAGCACTTAGCTCCGCGCTGGTGAGAATACTTGAAGACCAGAAGACTAGACTAGGTGCCGGACGCGGCCTTTTGCTTTGGATCTCTTTCTCTGTAGCTTTGCGTTCTGGATCTGGATTTGAGTTGAAGTTGAATTTTTATCGATGCACGTGGGGGGAGCCTTTTCTCGTTCGAGCAATTTCTCGCTTTCTGGATCTCGTTTTGTCTGGGACTCACGTCCGTCGCCTTTCCCTCACGAGCTCCTCGTGAGCGGAACTGCGCGAAGCACGCGCACGCCGAGCGCGCGCTAGCACTGCAACTGGTGCTCACCTCTCATGGGGCCCCTTCTGATGGGGCAACGAGCTCCGCAGGATTCTCAAAAACTCGATGCCTCAGCTCAAGGCTGGCGCAGGCTAAGGTAAACCATGACGGAAAACTCGCACCTAGATTCACGAGTCCACGAGGACGCAAACTCACATTACATAGGAAGGTAAAAACTGCAGTTTGCTTACATGAGGGGCTCCCCCTCCCAAAATGCTCTTACAAAGTTTTCCAAGGGCCATGCCCGAGCTTCGTGTGCAGGATGAAACAACAGGAGAACAAGGGATCAGCCAGAAATGTCGCTCGCCGCGTCACCCGAGGACCCGTCGCTCGCATCGTCGTCGTCCTCGTCGGCGTCATCGCCACCATCGGCGACGCCCCCGTCGCCGTCGTCAACCACGACGCCCTCGTCTGCGGTGACCACCACCCCGTCATCTTCCGAGGTGAAGGCTCTGACCAACGTGTCCACGTTGTCTTCAACCCAACGCGCCAGGTCATCCCGAACGGCCGTTGGAACGGGGGCGACAGCGGCGTCGAAATCAAAGTTGGGGTTGGCATTCAGAAGGTGGCTGAAGACACGGGAGAAAGCGCGCTCAAGCAGGCCACACCCCCTTTCTTCCACAAGTTGGCGAGCTCTGGCAGATCGAGCCTCCAGGCGCGTCACAACTTCAGTGAAGAAGCTCAGATGGCTGGCATAGTCATTTGAGTGAGGAGTCGGTGCTTCCACGTCGCAGATATGGCTCAGGGCAGTATTGGCCCTGTTCCGGAGCTCCTGAAGCATAGGGGCATGCTCGCGCTCCAGCGTTCGTCGTTGGAGCACTTCCTCCGTGTTTTGCCGTGCGGCGGCTTGAGCGTCATCAACCCGCCTCCGGAGGGAATGCAGCTCGGCCCGGGCGGAGGCCAAGTCTGCCTGCGCCGTGACCAGGGTGGCGGCCGTGGCTTCTGCACGCCTCTCAGCCTCGTCCAACCTGGGCCTAAGGGCAGCGGCCCTTCCCTCATCCTCCGTACCAGCCAGCTTCAGCTTCAGGTCGTACCAGCCCTCCAAGTCAGCACGGACCCGGGCAACCCGGCGATCGATTTCCTCCTGGATCCCGGCCTCGCGAGCCCCAACGGCGTCCTCCGCCTGAGCAACTTGACGCTCTCTCGTCTCCAGTTGCTCGAGCTCAAGGCTGCGCTCCACGGCTTCCAGGGCCAGCGCCTCCTCGCGCTTCCGGACCTCTTCTTCCTCCACAGGCGTCCCCCTCAGGGACGCAAGGGCAGCTTTGCGCGCCTCCACCTGCTGCTCAAGGGACGCGCTCCAGGCCTGGAGCTCCCACGCACACTTCTCCGCAGCCTCGCGACGGCGGTCAGCCTCGCGAGCCTCTTCCAAGGCTCGCGAGCGGGCTTCATGAGCAATCTTGAGGGACGCCTCGGCCTTCGCGTTCTCAAGGTCGCGCTGATAGCGACCGAAGTTGATGGCCACCCTCAGCTTGCGCCGCTCCTCCACTAGCCGGAGACCCTCAGCCTCAAGACGCGCATCGACACTCGCAAGCTCTCCACCAAGTCGACTCATCGCGCCCATCGCCTCCTGGAAGAGCTCGTGACGAACCACGCTCCGCCCGCGCTCGAGCTCGAACGCTCGGCCCACTTCGTCCTCCACCTCGGGGACTGCGGGTGGGGCGCCAAGCGACGCACCACCTCCCGGCAGGGGGCTGGGGACTGGCGCTCCACCTGACATCAACCCATCCTCGTGAGGAGCCCGAGCCGATCGGGGCTCGCTGCTTGACGGAGAACCGAAGATTGAAGCGGACCAGCTGCTGCCCATGAGCAAAGGAGGAGCCTTGGGCACACCCGCCAATCTCCATGCCAGGACGTGGGGGAGGGGTGGCCAAACCACGGGCTCGGTGCGCCGCGAAGGCGGAGACTCTCCCCCAACCGACCCCTCTCCAAGGGCGGTAGGCGGGCCAGGAACGCTCCAAGCCGATGATGGAGTTGGTGAAGGAGGAGGCTGCTTCTCGGGAGCCGCAACGGCTTTGACGGGAGGAGCCCTGGAGGACCAACGTCAGAATAAGGAGACTGCATGCAGGAAGCCATGACAAGAAGATACTTACGCGTCAACGGCGATGAACTTTCGCCGCTTCAACGGCCCGAAGATATTGCTGCCACCGGGGGATCCTTTCCTCTTACGGAGCTCCTCGAAATCTACACACAGGCGACCGAAACACTGGACGTGACGGCCAGTGCGAGGCGGGGCCGAAGAAGAGCTTGGAAGGATGTCTTCAGGGGAGCCCGGTTGCGGCAAACAGCCAGGCACCGTCTCACCACAACCTCCCGAGGCCTCTGGAGTCTTGGTCTCGGGAGCCGCATGCCGCGCCTCCTCAGCGGCCGACGCCTCAGGAGGGGGGTCGCAGGCTCCAGAGGACGATGCCCCAGGATCACCGAGCGGCACGTGCTCCTCAGCACTTGAGCCACCAGCCTCTGTCAAAGCTCGCCCTCCTGCATCCCCACCTGGGGCGAGCTCGGCAACAGCGGCAAGGAAGGGAACCACGACGACGGGGTTCTCACGGGGCCCCACCAGGTTGATCGGTCGCGGCCCCCACTCATCAAAGGGAGGCATGTTCTCTACAAATTCATCCTTGTTCTTGCAGTGATACAGCAGACAACTCTTCCTAGGCATTTCAGCCGGCAAAGGGACACCCGTCGGGACCTTGAGCACGGTGTGCCGCGTCCCAAGGAGGAGCCCAGACTCCTGAAACCTCATGTGGTCCTGGCTGCTGAGCAAGGTCCACATTGGGCAGGAATGGCGCTGAAGCGGAGCAACCGGCGTTTGACGAATTCCTTCACCACCATCAGCGCAGTTACGCCGTGATCCTTCAGCAACCTCAACCTGAGCCAGACATGGACAAGGCAGGGGCTCGTGAGCCGCTGATGGCTCCAGCCAGAATTAGGAACAGCTGGCCCCGACGGAGCCTGGAGCAGAGGGCTGAGCACGCCGGCATCGACGAACACCCATCGTGTCCGGAATCCGCTCGCAGATGGAGGAAGCTCAAAGTCGATCCCCTCGCCCGCCGTCGCAGCCATGGCATGGAAACTCATGCATCCCGAGCTTTGTTGAGGGTCGGTCAGATGCAATTAGAAGAAATGGCGAAGGAGGGCCACAGAAGGGGCTATGCCAGCCATGGTTTCGCACACGAAGGCAAAGACGGCAAGAAGAGTCACGGACTGGGGGTCGAGATGCACCATGTGGATCTGATAATGCTCAAGCACCGCATTGAAGAAAGTAGAGAAGGGAGGGATCAGGCCAGCCCAGAGAGCATCTATGAAGATTGGGACTTCGGTGGCCGCCAGGGCCGTGCGAGTGCGAGACACAGGCCAAGCCACCGTCTCCCCCCACTCGTTGAAGCTGGAAGCGAGCATCGGACGCACCTTGTCCATGGCCGCGTCGTTGAGCACCCGAGATCGGCCGAGCGCAGGCGCGAAGGAAGGAGGCGCAGTTGGCAGAGACACGGGTTTCTTCCCCTTCTCAGCTTGTTTTGGCGCCATGGCAATGGGGCAGGCGGAGCGCGAGTCAGATTGGAAGGGCGAAGCAGGGCCTCGAGGAAGCAGAGAGATTGGAAGAGCCAGGCATGGGCGAAGGAAGAATAACTGTGTGAGATACGGGGGGCGCATAGCCAGGCGGATTCAAGGGCAGCGTGGGGAAGTCGAGACGCCCACGTCCAATCAACTGCCACGCGTCAACCGAGGCCGTGGGCTTTTGGGGCCCGCGGTGCTCCGAACTTGACCCTTGGCTTCGCCGTGAAGCCAAGCCCGAGCGCACCTTGGGCCTGGGGGCTACTGTCGGCGTTCTGGGAACGGGGGTGCCCAGACTTGCCTGCCTGCGGCCCACGGCGTGGCTGAGCGAGCAGGCCGTACGGCCCATCTTCACCAACAAGGCATCCAAGACCCTCGCAAGTGTCCAAGCCTCGCGAGGCGGACGATGCAAGACCTCCTCTGGAGTGGCCTAGCCAGGCAGGCTCACGAGGAGCGGGGATATCAAGGCGGGGTGAAACCTCACGAGGCCCTCATGACGTGAGCGATGACGCATGGCACCAGGCGGGCGCCAGCGCGCGCAGTGTCCTTATTTCCTCTTTGGTGCTAAGGAGGCCGGCACAGGCGAGGAGTACCGAGGCATCAGGCAAAGGTTGCTATATTGGTGCAACGAGACCAAGACCAGGAGGACGGCAAGACGGAGGTCATCGTGGAGCCCAAGACGGCGTCACCATCGAGGCTTTTCGCAGGCGAAGAACACTTTTGTCAGGATAGCTTGTACTAGCTGCCCCCCTTCAAATTTGCCCGCCGTTGTTGGCTCCCTTCCCGCTCATTATTTGGGAAGAGGACTAGGGCCTCTATAAATAGGTGTAGCCACCACAGTAGCAGGCATCGAGCAATTCACCCAGCTCTCGCCTGCAAAGACACCGAGCACAAGAACACCTCAACCTCAGGAGATTGTTCTTCCCTTGTAACTGTCCATCTTCAGCCCCAGAGGCAATCCACCACCACCACCACACTGGAGTAGGGTATTACACCACAACGGTGGCCCGAACCAGTATAAATCTCGTGTCTTTCTATGTTGCGAGTTCATCGAGTTCGTCCGCGACATCTAGCGAGCTAGGGCGTAGATCGGTAGGAGAGAAAGACTTCGCGCGCACCCCAGTGTTCGAACCTTAAGGGTTTGCCGGAACCCCACACCCGGCACCTCCCCTTCTGCGTTTAGACGCACGGGCAAACACGAAGAACTCGCGGGCGATGTTGCCGTTGACTATATCTGGACGCGTTCACAAGTTACGGCACTAGTTTCACGTACTAGTAGTACTAGTCAATGTGTACGTGCCATGCACGTTAATTTGGAAGTATATTAAGTGCATGCGGATATTAAGTAGGATATTATTTGCGTGTTATTATGTGATTAACTATTTTTGGCATGAAATTAACTGCACGTTAAACATGTTGAGCGTTCGACATTGAAGCAGTCTAGGTCGTTGGATGAGAAGGAACTTGTGGCTTGATGACGTTTTATATTTAATTTGATACGGCTCTAGCAGAACATTCAGTCGATCAAACCTTAGATTTCATTCAGTCTGACTCCGACTTTACATTCATACGACGATCGATCTAAAATAAACGGAAATGATAAACGTTCGGATTTTAAGCATGGCAATCCGAACGTTTTTCATGGCAAATTTAGATTACGCGGCGGCGGCGGAGGCGTCTTGCGGCGGGAGGAGGCTCCTCCGCCGTGCTCTGTGTGTCGTCGGGCCACTGAACGACGGTGACGGCGACGACGGCGTCTTGCGCCATTGTTGGTGTACTCCTGGACGTTGGCCCTGGCTTCAAGGAAGGCCACAATGTTCTGGACTTCGGTCTCCAGGAGCGAGTCAACTGGCGGGAGGAGGCGACTGGTGTTGTTGCAAGGAAGCGGTCGACGGTGACCATCCATGCCGCTGAGGGGGGAACTGGCACCCGCGCGGGGACAGGCACTGGGAACGCCACAGCGGAGACATTCGTGTGCACGGGCACTGGCACGGGCGCGCACGTTAGTGCACGCGCATGCGCATGCGCTGGCAGGTGCATGGGCACCGGCACGGGCGCGCGCATCAGTGCACGCGCAGGCGCATGCGCTGGCAGGTGCACGGGCGCATGAAAGTCGGCGGGGACCTCGTGGAACCCCGTGGCATCAAGCTCGGCTCCCAGCCCATCAATGCCACGGGGATGGGCGCTGGCGCAGACGAGGCGACGGGAGCCGGAACGGGAGTGGGGACAGGCGCGGCGTCTTCCCGCAAGGCCGGTTGAAGCTCGTCCCATAGCGCCTTATGTTCTTGAGACTCCGGCTAGGTGTCTTCCTCGGGAAACTAGAAGACTAAGGGCAGACCATCATGATGCGGAATGGCGTACAGTTAGGTCAGGCTGATTGGAGGTAGATGACAGGAGAATCGTAGGGGAAGAGAGAAGATTGTAGCGATACCGGGTAGTGCGGGGTTGATTTTAAGCTACGGCTCCGTCGACATTGAAAGTGGGAGTAGTTGGGACGATGGTGGGCGGCGGAGCCTAGTCAAAGGGCTCGCCTCCCGGTGAGCCTGCGCAGCGGTCTGCTTGCACGCCTCCCCGTCAGCCGGCGCAGCGGTCTGCTCGCACGCCTCCCGTCGACTCACACGCTTGCTCGGACGGCACCTGCCAATGAGAAGCGGGACTTGTGGCGGCACGTAAACACCCATGGTTTCAATAGTGAAAGCGTTCACCTTAACGTGACAGGTCTTTGTTCCAAAATACCTTGGCTCTTCATTTGTGCAACTTATCATAAGCATCTTGTCTCAAATTGAAGAAAAACATTACATAGGAATATTTGTGCCATATCACGTGACCATGCTCAGTTTCATGAATTTCTGATCACTTTTGGATTTTCTGAAATTTAAAATCCAGGATTCGAAACAATATCATAACCTACATCATGCAGTAAATTTTCAAGCGATACATCTTTCATGTTGTATTTCTTAAGAAAGGATTTGGTCAAACATTTTGCCTTGTTAGACTTCAGACAAGTTATATATGCGGAGTAAAAGGATAATTCCTCTGTACCAGTGCATTGCCTGATATATTAACTCAAGTTTTTTAGGGGTATATATTAACTCAAGTACTAGTAGGCACGAAAAAATGGGCTCAATTCTGTGCTCATCCTGGTGTAGTAGTAGTACTAGGCAATGCAGTTGACAGGTGACCTTGGTAGCGGCGACCGAAGGAATTGAACCGTGCTCGGCACGGTAGGTAACATTGTCTAGTTAGTAAAGCATCCCTCCATTGTTCATCGGTAGTTATTATGGACCAGGGACATGACGGGAATTTCCTAGGGCTAGAATTCTCGCCGCCAGATATTTCGACTCGAAACGCGGAGGCTCGACTGGTTGGGGTTGGCTAATGTGCGTACCACGCATGCCACCAGAAGGACACGAGCCCGTTTTTTTAGGATCAACACGAGCCAAGGTCTGGCTGGTACGCCATTGGGTCCTACCATTCGAGAATACGAAAGGATCCCTCAAAAAAAGAATACGAAAGGAATCTTTTAATTTGCCGAACGAATCTATGTGTATTACAATGCCCGTATTTTCCTTGCAAATAGTAATCTCAACGTGATAATTGATTTATGATGAGTTCTTGAATTAGAGTGAGTTTGTGATATAGTGATCTCAACATGGATTTCACATTTCATGGTATCCCTAGTAAGTTTTTCATTGCAAATTCAAATTTAAAAGATGAACGGTATGGTGGTGAGAAAATGTTGTATATATCAAGCATACGACCACACAAACACACACACGAACACAACAGCAATCCAATAAGTATAGTGCATCTATTTTTCCAAACCATTCATGTATGACACGAATTCAAAAATACTCCTTTTGTTCCTAAATATTAGTCTTTTAGTGATTTCAACAAATGACTACATACGGAGCAAAATGAGTGAATCTACACTCTAAAATATGTCTATATACATCCGTATGTGGCAGTCCATTTGAAATATCTAAAAAGACTAATATTTAGGAATGAAGGGAGTGAAATGAAAGACATGCATGGTCCTCAATTCAATATTTAAAATGAACAGGAAACTGAAACATGAATATTAAGTCTAGTACTACAGTACATGCAAATGTTGTGTTTAGGCGGAGCTATGTAGATTGTCGGGGGTTAACCCCTCGACCCTAGATAAAATTGTGAAGCTCTGTTTAGGATTGTTTAGATTATATTTGTCCCCACCCTCCCAAACACCGTTTGGTTGTGCACCCCCTCCTCCCCGGGAGAATATCATGTGCCCCCACACCATAGATGCTATATGCTGATACGAGTTGCTTGGAGCTTGTTGATCTGAGATATAGGAGCTCACATGATGTCTTAATATTTTTACAGGAAACCTTAATGAGTTTGAGAATTGCACACAATTTGTACAAAAACTACTCAGATGCCCTTGCATCCCATATCCAACGACCTCGAAGCTCGTAGCACCGTAGCATCTAAGATGAAGGAGAACATCTTATTCTCTTGTATGTAAGAATATCATGTGCTACCACACCTTAGATGATTTGGTGATACAAGCTCTTCGGAGACGTTGGATTTGTGACCCAACAACTCCTCGGTGGTTCGAATGTTCTTTTGTAGAAAAGCCCCCAAAGAGTTTGGCCACTGCTTACAAGCACAAAGACTGCTCAGATGCCATTGGATCTCAGATCAAACGACCTCGAAGCTCGTATCACCGTACCATCCAAGCCGCGAGAGCACCTGATGTTTTCTCGCACAGGAGAATATGAGGTGCTCCCGCACCGTAGATTCTATGGTGATACGAGTTCATGGAGATCTGACGGCTCACAGTAGGAGGTTTGAATGTTTTTGCAATATACGCCTGAGAGAGTTTGGGAATTGCGCATAAAGTACAAGTACTACACATGTGGAATCTGATCACAGATCATACGACCTAGATGCTCGTATCACCGTAGTGGCTAATTAAGCTACGAGGAGCGCCTAATATGAGCAACGGGGAGCCGTTGGATCCAAGATGCAGCGGCACACACGAGGCCTGAATGTTTTATTTGCAAAAAAAACCTTGGAGAGTTTGGAAATTGCGCATAATTACAAAGACTACTCCCAAGCCATTGGATCTCAGTTCCAACGATGTAAAAACTAGTATCACCATATCATCTAAGCTGCGGGTTCGATGTGATATTCTATGCCACTGTCATTTTTGTTCGTAAACTTGCAAAATACGTGTAACTCATGTCGTTACTTGTCTAACTGCGCAAAGTGTTTGTTCAAAAAAAAACATCTTTTACTGAAATATCGGAACAACACAGGGGTGTCCCACTTGTCATTGATCAAATTTGGACCTAAAACTAACAAATCTGAAAGACGAGAATCGAACTGGTAACCTGGACTACAAAGCGTAAGTCAATAGCCTGAAACAACAACGGTTGTTGGCTTTGTCCCATAACTTGATTTTATACAGTATTATGTTGAGTAGAGTAGAGGGAGTGCCTCGTCAACACGTGCATGACCGTTGACTCACTTACTGGTGGGTCCCAGGTCTTCGACCTCTCTCTCCTCTCCATCATCTAACCTTCAGACGCACGGGCACACATGAAGAGCGGCGCTACCTTGCCGTGGTGTTATTATAAGTAAAAAAAGCTTGGAAAATAGAAGAATTGCCTAGAACAAGAGACGTTGTGGCTGGTCGAGACGGAACTAACCACACCTATCCTCCGTGCCATGTTAGCATGATGAAGCTGTGTGGCTAGTGGGGTGTTTTCGACCAACTGGCTGGGTCCCGAGGTCGAACCATAGGTACTACTAGGTCTGATACAATATATTTTTACACACGCATTTTTCCTCCGTGCCGAGACATGGCACACCCTACCGCGCGTTTTCTGGGTCCTCCTCGGTCGTAGCGCCGAAGCAAGTAAATGAGTCGTCAAATCACGAAAGACCACCTTTCCCACCGAGTACATCAGTGAAGCACGGTGGCTAGCTAGTTGGGCTAGTGCGACAGATTAGCTAGGCCGCCGCCACATTTGTTTTTTCATTCTCTTTTTTATCTCCTTGCCGGCAGGTAAATTTAAATATCCACCGCGGCGTTGCTCTAGTCTTTGGGTGCAGCAGGCGCGGCAGGATTTTTAATTTTTTGATTGATGAGAGCAGGCGCGGCGGGATTTTTAATTTTTTGATTGACGGGAGCAGGTGCGGCAGTAATTAGTCATGATGACTCCGCCTGTAAAACCCACTGCTCCCTGATGTGAGAAGTCGTCGACTGGTGTTTTCTCATGGTGAAAACCTAAATATTCCCCACTCCTCGGCTGGCTCCCTCCGCCTTCCCGTAGATTGCACTACCTTTCAACGGTTTCGCCCCCTTTGCTTCCTCTCCCCATTGCTTCTACCTAGTGCCATGGCGGCGCAGCAGATCACGGAGTCTGAGGTGAGGCGCCTGACACAGGAGCTCCAGGCCAAGGATGCGGAGCTCAGGGCCAAGGACGTGAAGATCCGTGAGCTCAAGGAGGAGAGGAGTGCCAAGCTCGTTCGTTATGTGCGGGAGTTCACGGAGCTTCAAAAGCGGCAGGCATCCACCACAAAGATGCTCGAGGCATCGACGGCGTTGCTGCAGAAAGCGGGAGATACGATAGGTCGTCAGGAGAGCCGGCTGGAGCGCGAGCGGGCCGATCGTGATGAGCTCCAGGGTCGCCTCAGCCACTTGGTGGACCAAGTTGCCATGCACGTGTTGAGGCTGCGCGATGCCTACCGTCGTGCCAGTGCAACCATGCCGGCCGTTGGGCTAAACCGTTCGACCACCCCGTCGACTTCAAGGAGCTGTGGCTTCCTGACCTGGTCTCCTTCACCTATATCTCCGAGGAGCTGAGCCGTCTCCGCACGATGGTGGGGGCGGAGCTGGACAAGGAGGGGTTGTGGGTTGCCGTCGCGTTGCCGGGCGAATCCTCTCAGGGCTCCGTCACCGGAATCCATTCGTGCCATTGGACGTCGTCTTTGACGAGCTGGCTCCTGTCGACTGGGAGCAGGATCTGCAGGCCGTTGCACCCTACATCACCAACGTCGTGCGCCTCGAGAAGCAGAGGGACTTCAGTGGTGTTTAGGCGTCCTCTGCATGGGCATGTCCATGTCTCGGCGCAACATGACTGTTGGATCAAACTCAGACGATGCAGATCAGTCACTGTAGCACAAAGTGTGTGGGTGTGTTTGGTTGCATTCTCATGTCAATATAGTTGTTCTCTCTTTGTGTATTTGTGTTAACCTACTAGTGTGGACTCATGCACCCTTCATGCACTCTGCCAAACACCCAAAAGTGGGTCGAGAAGGGAACTTTTGCTCCCATCCCATGCACCCTTCATACACCCTGCCTAACACTGAGTCGTGCTTCATATGGTTCATGTTTTGTGGAGTATTGTAGCACTGTACTCTCCGTGTGCTGTAGACCTAGTTCTGTTAACATTGATCTCACCGTTCATTCTCGACTGGACAGTCAAAAAAGCGGTACTATGTTACATTACTGTTCATATAGTTGACATGCGCACAACATCATTTGTTATCGTCATATCTTACTAAACTATCAACAAGATTATGTAGTACTAACGTATGAACCACTGCACATGCCTAGTAGTAGGAGCACTGTGTATGTTCAAGTGGCTACCGTGTTTTGCACTCCTCCATCGTAAGAGTGGAAACGCTTGCTATAATCATTTTTTCTTCAGAAAAAATAGTGGACTCGCTCTACCGTGCGGATCCTCCTCGAGGGTCGTCAAGAACCTTGCTACTCACTTTCGCCGGCGTGTGGGACAGCCAGCATGGGGGTCCACCAGCCATGCACTAAATTACTCCGTAGTAGAGTGCCCAACTGCACGGTAGACTTCCCCGATCGAAGCGCCGCACTAATGCCCAATGAGCTGTCAAATCACAAAGCCCTCTCCTTTCCAGCAGTAAGTTGGACGGACGAAGCAACCATCATTTCACTCTTCTCTCTCAGCTTCCTCTCTACCCAACCCTCGCTTCTACCTCATCTTGTTCCTCATTTCTTCAAGAAAACCCCGACCTACTTCTGCCATTGTTCTTCTCTCCCAAAGAAGGAAAGGTGAGCGCATCAATGGTGTTGATTCTGGCCAAGGCCCGGTCTTGCAACCCCGAGACTGATCCTATAACTCCCTCTCTGTTATTCTTCTGGGTTTGTGATTATGGTTTCTTTTCTTTTATTTCTATTTGACAATTTCTTGATGGACGCTGGAGCACCGACCGAAGTGATGTCTATGGCTTTGGCCAAAAGCGTCGAGGCTCATGGTACGAAGAAGCGCAAGCACCCCGCCGAGACTACCACAAACAAGCTCAAAGCCATCCCTCATTAAGCAATTCCAGGTAATATCTCTTCTTGACGATCTTTTTCTCGATCTTGATCGTGTTTTTTCATCTAACACGCAGTACTGGTACTAGTAGTACAACTTTCTGGGTGATCTCGCATGTGATTTTTGTGTGCCAAATGACGGTTCTAAATTCCTCTTTAGACCAAAACATGCGAGAGGTTGACACTGATTTCTTATAGATTACTTTCAACTACTTTATGAACATCAATGCTACCCTTGAAGAGGGTATATTTGCATCGGTAACTTGTGTTATGGATATTGCAAGTAATCCCTCTGCTCTCATGCCTTTGAAGACATGTTCTAGTGTCTTTGTTCACTCATTTCTGTGCGTATATGTAGTCATATATGGAGTAAAATATCAAAAATCATCTTATATTTCTGAACGGAGGTAGTAATAAAATATTTGGTTTCTCTTTGAATTAGAAGCAGGTCCGCGGTGGAGATGAAGTTCTCAAAGTCATGCCGTGTGAACTGGAAGACCTGGGGATGAGTTCTACTGCTAAGCTATCCAGCTGATGTGTCCTTGTCGCCACGTGTCCTGAACTAGTGTTTTCCTGTAGCATTGTTGTCAGGCGTGTTCTCGAGGTTGTACTTGACCACAACAATTTCCTGGCTGTGCCTTTGATTACGAAGGGTGTGGTTCTTGTAAAGCTTCCCGACAAATCTGATGCGGCATGTCTTCATCGTCATGTTTATGAGTGGAAAGACCACTAGGTTCTCCAAGGTTGAGGAGATGGTAATGGTGCCGGTAGACATCTCTCAGGAAGTCCATGGCCTAGTCAGTTATGCGGGGTTCATCCCGTAGGTCGGTGGTAAGAAATAGTCTGCAGATTTTAATAAGTGCAACTTTGCTTGTCTATAGTAAGTACTATTGTTCACTACTTGATTTGTGTTTGTGAACCCTGTATTGTTTAGTACTGCCGCTTTTGGTGTGTGGTGAGTCCTGAGAACAGACTATGTTAATGTTTGTCCACTTAATTTAGTCTGTATATTTTGAAGTATCCAGATCATGTTTTTTGTGAGGACGGTTTATCAATTATGGTTACACTCCAATATCTGTATGCATTGCAGGGTTTATCGCACCCACCAGGATTTCCAGTCCCATGGATGTTTGGTCCATACGATTTGTCATGGCCTTTGGACTGTCCTGCTTGTGGGAGTAGGCGAGGGCCCTGCATGCCACGCGCAGTTGGACGACCAATCTTCTGTTTAGTACTTCAACATAGTGATTTCCTGGTAAGGATTCAGTCGTGTCACATCAAGTAAATCTTATTGATTTATTGTCTAAATATTATTGATTTAATGTCATATTTTCTTTCTTTTGCTGCAATTTTACGATGCAGGTTTTGCCATGTGACGTTTATCACAGAATAAACCGTTTGGTTTGCTCTATGATGGATATTTTTGCAGGTTTCACTTCTTATGTCGTGTCAGTAACTGATGTCTACTACACAACCTTCTTCTTGTAGACGTTGTTGGGCCTCCAAGTGCGGAGGTTTGTAGGACAGTAACAAATTTCCCTCAAGTGGATGACCTAAGGTTTATCAATCCGTGGGAGGCATAGGTTGAAGATGGTCTCTCTCAAACAACCCTGCAACCAAATAACAAAGAGTCTCTTGTGCCCCCAACACACCCAATACAATGGTAAATTGTATAGGTGCACTAGTTCGGCGAAGAGATGGTGATACAAGTGCAATATGGATGGTAGATATAGGTTTTTGTAATCTGAAAATATAAAAACAACAAGGTAGCAAGCGATAAAAGTGAGCGTAAACGGTATTGCAATGCTAGGAAACAAGGCCTAGGGTTCATACTTTCACTAGTGCAAGTTCTCTCAACAATAATAACATAATTGGATCATATAGCTATCCCTCGACATGCAACAAAGAGTCACTCCAAAGTCACTAATAGCGGAGAACAAATGAAGAGATTATCGTAGGGTACAAAACCACCTCAAAGTTATTCTTTCTGATCGATCTATTGAAGAGTCTGTAGTAAAATAACACGTAGCTATTCTTTCCGTTCGATCTATCATAGAGTTCGTACTAGAATAACACCTTAAGACACAAATCAACCAAAACCCTAATGTCACCTAGATACTCCAATGTCACCACAAGTATCCGTGGGTATGATTATACGATATGCATCACACAATCTCAGATTCATCTATTCAACCAACACATAGAACTTCAAAGAATGCCCCAAAGTTTCTACCGGAGAGTCAAGACGAAAACATGTACCAACCCCTATGCATAAGTTCACAAGGTCACTGAACCTGCAAGTTGATCACCAAAACATACATCAAGTAGATCACGTGTATATCCGATTGTCACCACAGATAAGCACATGCAAGACATACATCAAGTGCTCTCAACTCCTTAAAGACTCAATCCGATAAGATAACTTCAAAGGGAAAACTCAATCCATTACAAGAGAGTCGAGGGGGAGAAACATCATAAGATCCAACTATAATAGCAAAGCTCGCGATACATCAAGATCGTGCCAAATCAAGAACACGAGAGAGAGAGAGACAGAGAGAGAGAGAGAGAGAGAGAGAGATCAAACACATAGCTACTGGTACATACCCTCAGCCCCGAGGGTGAACTACTCCCTCCTCGTGATGGAGAGCGCCGGGACAATGAAGATGGCCACCGTTGAGGGATCCCCCTCCGGTAGGGTGCCGGAACAGGGTCCCGATTGGTTTTTGATGGCTACAGAGGCTTGTGGCGGCGGAACTCCCGATCTATTCTGTTCCCCGATGTTTTTAGGGTATATGGACATATATATGTGAAAGATGTCATTCAGGGCAGCCACGAGGGGCCCACGAGGGTGGGGGCGCGCCCAGGGGGCAGGCGCGCCTCCCTGCCTGTGGCCACCTTGTTGCTTCCCTGACGTGCACTCCAAGTCTCCTGGATTGCTTCTGTTCCAAAAATAGCTCTCCCGAAGGTTTCATTCCGTTTGGACTCCGTTTGATATTCCTTTTCTTCGAAACACTGAAACAAGGAAAAAAAACAGGAACTGGCACTGGGCTCTAGGTTAATAGGTTAGTCCCAAAAATCATATAAAAGTGCTTAGTAAAGCCCATTAAACATCCAAAAGAGATAATATAATAGCATGGAACAATCAAAAATTATAGATACGTTGGAGACGTATCAGTAACGAAGGCATTGTCCATCACTTGTATTACTGGAAAAAATTGGATCAGTCTATTGTGTGAGTACAAGCTGAATCCCTATGATGAACTGCAGTTTGGTTTAACAAACACGCCACAATTAGTCCTTCTCGCGTTTAAAAGAAATGAAGAAAAAGACTGGATCACAGTCACGGAGCCTAGTCAAGTTAGAAAGCTGATCATAGCAGACCAGACACGATCGCCGCTGTCTTGCACATCGGTACCACCTTCAGCAACGGATTGAGCACTGACAGTTGCTCTTGCACTGACAGCAGTAGTAGCTCAGTCTGATCCAGCTGAGGATTGGGCACCGACCGCGTCAGCGGATCAGGCTGATCTACCCGAGGATCGGGCATCGACACTGGCACCTGCTCCGACACCGGCACCAGCTCTACAAGGATCACAATCTCCGGCAGCAGCGGCGGCACTACCAGTCACACCGGCACGAGCACGAGCAATGGCTTCGGCACCTGCACCAACACTTGCACTTGCATCTACTCCAGCCCGTGCAGCGGCAACGGAACCAGCAGTTGCACCGGCAACAGACTAGGCTGTAGTTCGCACTTCATATACCAAAGTCCTTACAAAAACCGACATGTCCACCTTCTTGGTAAGCATTGGCCGCCCAAGTGCTTCGTTCTTTTTTATTTCCATTTTGTTTCACATGATTCACTGTGTTGATCTAACTGTTTGTGTATGTCTTCTTGTTTGCAAACAGAGAATTCCTAGAGCAACGAGGGAGTCGTTCAACAATCCGGGCGACCGTGGCCAAGTTTCTCTTACCATGCGCAGCCTTGGTGTGAATGAACCTTCTCAATATACCGTAAGTACAAAGGATGGCCGCATGATGATTGATGCTAAAGGATGGTCAAGGTTCAAATCTAAATCATATCTTGCGGTAGGGGATGATGTCAAAATCGAACTTTCTTGGCAAGGAGAGCTGGTCCAAATCAACTTTGAAATTCTTCAGTAGCAGCACGCAACTGCCGAACTGATCTATCCTCCGAGAGATTTTGATGTAATACTCCGGCATGGTGAAACAAGTGTCATGTGCGTATAAGTAGTACGACGGTATCGTTGATAGAATTGCAACTCTGATTGCTGGTTAGGAACTGTCGTTTGATTTCATCCAACAGCTGGCGTGCTTTATTCAATTTTGTGTATTCCCTTGCGACAGCATCTAAAACCAGCGCCGTACCGACCGCTTGCAATATATGAAAAGCGCTGAGGTAGAACACATGGGCCCCCAAACATGCAGGCCCACCAGCCTGTGGCCCAAAGTCCAGAACTGTGAGCATGTCTGAGTATTTCTCAGCTGAACCCCCACAATACTCGTGCGTTGCACGTAACATCAAGATGCATTTGTATGAGTATTTTATCTTATGAGAGAAAAGGATGAACGAGGGAAGGCCTTATTTGCAAATGTGGAGAGGTATGTGGGTACCTTTTTGCAAAATTGCCATAGTTTCCTTCCTATCCGTCAGATATCAAACGGCCTATATTGCAGGATGGCAGGCACACCATCATCACCAACTTGTCTATACCATGTTAAAAAAACTCTGTTTTTATAATTATATATGTTATATATATTCCCCTTGATTTTTCTTATGTATAAAGTTGTGATATAAAAGATCTTTATATTTCTTTACAAAGGGAGTATCTCTCTGTCAAAAATATATTTATGTGTAACTAGTTACTCCTGTCTTTCTACTTCCTTCCGCTGATATGTGGGGCATCCAGCAACGGGGTCCACGTGCCATATGCACCAAATTAGAATGCACAACTGCACGGTAGACACACCCTGGTCGTAGCGCCGCGGTAATGCTCAATGAGCCATCAAATCACTAAAAAAACCCACCTTTCCAGCTTTAGCAGTAAGCTGGACGGACAAAGCGGCAATATTTCACTAGGCCTGAATCCCCTTCTCCCTCGTCTGCTTGTTCAGAGAAAACCCCCGCTCGGCGATTGCATAGGGTTTTCACATGGAGAACCTGGTACGAATTCTTCATCCATCCCCGATAAATCTAAGTCCCTTGGTTGCGGGTACTCCTAGGATGGCAGCCGCCGCCGTTGATGCATTTTTCTTCCTACTGAATCTAGTATGTTTCATTTGCAGTGCCCAAAGAGCAAGGACCCTACAGGTTTCTGCGCCCTCGGCGAGACGCCACACTTGTTCCTTCTCATTCTAACACAGGATTTTAAAACGCGCACAGTATGTTCTTAGAATCCTCTTTTCTATCCAGGAGGGTGGTTTTTTTTAACATGCCGTCGACTAATTTGGAAATTTAGATTGCTATATTTGGATAAAAGGTACTAGTACCATGGTCAACACTGACGTGAAGGAGGAAATTATTTCTAGATTTGGATATAGTGAATACATTGTGTTCTCATATTATTTTTCCTGAAGTGCATTCCTTGCTCTGCCAGAACACATGTACTCAAGATGCTCGGCCTTGCCATAACTGAATACACCAGTTTAATGGTCACAGTGAAGACAAGCCATGGATACAAGTTTCGAGTTGGGTTCATGAACCAAGAAGATCGCTGTTTTTTTATGGCCGAACTTGGATAAACTTTCTCAAGTGTTACGGACTGAAAGTCGGCGCACGAATGTTGATGGAAATAGGAGAACCTGGTCTCATCTTCACTGCGATCTTCCACCCCGACGTCGTTCCAATTGTTCATCCATGTTAGTTTTGTATCTGGTTCTTGCTTCTTGCCTCGATTACTTCTTAATCCACCTATTCTGTCCAACTCATCACAATTTAACTTTAGAAGTAGCAACGAATCTCTCACGACGATAATACTTCTAACTAATATTTTCTTATAATTGGTGGCACGTGTAGGTTTTTTTAGAGTTAAGTAGGCTACTCGTTTGTTATTCTATAAGCACTCGGCTGTTACTCATGGCATTGAAGTTGACTTGGACGACATCCACAAGTTCCTACACTTTATTGATCGTCTGGACGTCCTTGTGGGGCGTTTCAATGGTGGAAGGCCACGTGGGATATGTGTGCCACTGCTGCACTCGTTGAACAGGTCCAACTGTGTTGAGAAACTTATGGTACGAGCTGTTTTCTATTATATGTGTTGTTCATAAACTCTTGCTTATGCACAGTTTTACAGCTGTGATCTTCTTGAAACTGGAACTGCCCAGTTCTATTGTTCCTATACAGATGCCTGACCATGGTCGGGTCAGACTTGCGCTTGGTCACAACATGATGTTTATGTCGACCTACTCCATTCCCCTTGGAGGTGAAAAGATACTTATTCATGGGTGGTCTCAAATAATGAAGGTCCGTCCATCTTGGAGATTATGTTCCTGCTTTTCCATGGCTCTAAAGCGAATATCCTGTTTATTCACCACATTGCGAGATGAAGCCGCTTTCAGAAGGTTGTGGATGCGCGGGGTGGCGCCTGGGCCTTGTCCTGGGGATGGGCGACCTCACCCTTTGGTTAACTGTAGGCAAAGTAGCACTGTTCGAGGCGTGCTTTGTACGGTTGAACCTGTATAAGTACTCATACTGCTTTCAGCTATGGTTGTTAAGTGCCCCTGCTGGTTTCAGTTAAGGTTGTTAAGTACTCCTGCTTCTTTTATAGTCTGTCGTGTTTCTTCAGTCCTGTCTCCCTCCAGCCGCCAAAACCAAACTAGCGCGGGCGGGGCCGCCTTCTTCCGCCTCCCACGGCTGGCTGCGCCTCAGTGCACGCATCGCCGCCCCACGTTCTCCTAAATCATTAACGCCGACCTCCGAGGGCTCGCCGTCGTCCTCCGCGCGCTTTGCTGCGCTCGCCGCGGCGCCGCCCTCTCGCGTTGTCAACATGGTCAACAAACAAGAGGAATCGGCAGAGGACTGTACGTGGAGAGGATGACAGTAGGGGCCCACCATGTCCATGGCCGTACGCAAGGAAGTTCCTTATTTTTGTTATATATATATATACTCCATTGTAAGCGTATGGAAAAAGAAAATGCTTCCTGCTAGTGGTTTCCTGACATCTGGGACCCACGACATTGTCAGCGTATATAGTCAATAGACAAGAGAACAACACAAGATCGGCTGACACCTGGGACGTAGCTGCTTGAGCAGTATTTTTTTGTTATTGTTGAGACGGAGCAGGGTTTCAACTGGGTTGTGGCCCATCTAACCCAGGCTTATATTTTATGTTCACCACACGACCAGCCCAAATATTTTTTTTAAATGAGCCCAGTTTATTTTTTCTGAAGAATACCCAATCCAGGCGTACTTATTTTTCTACGCCCTGATGGGCTGCAACTCTTTCAAGACGCCTGCACATCTTGAAAGTAATATGAAATGGGCTGTAAATATAAAAACAGATGACAAATTGGCAATTACTTTATAATTTCTGCATTTTTTCACATTTTCATATTCCAATTTCACTGGGCTAATACCTAATTTAAATATATCTTGAAAGTACTTTAAATCTGGCTCGACATTTCAGTATTAAAAATAGTTTGGAACCCACAGAATTATGCAAAATTTCGTTTAAATTTTTAACCCTGGCCCTGGCCAACAAAAAAACGGACTGCAATAAATTGCATAAGAAGTTGCAATGAGCTATATATAAATTATTAAAAAAATAAGGAATGGTCTGACTTATGGGCCTATTAAGTTGAGGCGTATGAAAGATATTTTTACTTATTATATACGACAACAAACGATTCTAGTAGACGTAACATCCAACGGCCGTCGTGTTTCTTCAATCTCTGAACTTCTTGCTCCAGCCGCCAAATCCAGCGCCAGCGGGACTGCCTGCTCCCGCCTCCCGTGGTCGGCTGTGCTGCCGCGCAGGCCTCACCGCCCCCTACTATTCCTACCGCTGGCCAAGCCATCCCTCTACTCACCCACATCCCTCCACTGTTGTGGCTTTGCTGCCTCTGGGTCATTCCCTTCCTGGGTCTCGTCGTCGTCATCGCGCTGGTGTTCTTGGCACGGTGTGGTCAACGTTGTCAACAAACGACAACATCGGAAGAGGGACGTACATGGAGAGGCTAACAGTTAGGACCCACATGGTCCATGGCCGCACGCAAGCAAGTACCTCCTTATTACGCCCAAAAGAATGAATACTCCCACTGACAGCTCGGACCCACCAGCTATATCTGAACACGCAAGGAAGTGCCTCCTTATTACGCACAAAAAAATGAAAACTGATACGTCTCCAACGTATCTATAATTTTTTATTGTTCCATGCTATTATATTATCTGTTTTGGATGTTTAATGGGCTTTATTATGCACTTTTATATTATTTTTGGAACTAACCTACTAACCGGAGGCCCAGTGCAAATTGCTGTTTTTTTGCCTATTTGAGTGTTTTGCAGAAAAGGAATATCAAACGGAGTCCAAATAGAATGAAACCTTCGGGAGAATCATTTTTGGAACAAACACGATCCAGGAGACTTGGAGTGGACATCAAGGAAGCAACGAGGCGGCCACGAGGTAGGAGAGGGCGCGCCCGGGGGGTAGGCGTGCCCCCACCCTCGTGGGCCCCTCGTGGCTCCACCGACCTACTTCCTTCGCCTATATATACTCTTATACCCTAAAAACATCCAGGGGCACCACGAAACACTTTTTCCACCACCGCAACCTTCTGTACCCGTGAGATCCCATCTTGGGGCCTTTTCTGGCGCTCCGTCGGAGGGGAATCGATCACGGATGGCTTCTACATCAACACCATAGCCTCTCCGATGATGTGTGAGTAGTTTACCACAGACCTTCGGGTCCATAGTTATTAGCTAGATGGCTTCTTCTCTCTCTTTGGATCTCAATACCAAGTTCTCCTTGATTCCCTTGGAGATCTATTCGATCTAATACTTTTTGCGGTGTGTATGTCGAGATCCGATGAATTGTGGGTTTATGATCAAGATTATCTATGAACAATATTAGATTCTTCTCTGACTTCTTATATGCATGATTTAAAATCTTTGCAAGTCTCTTCGAATTATCAGTTTGGTTTGGCCTACTAGATTGATCTTTCTTGCAATGGGAGAAGTGCTTAGCTTTGGGTTCAATCTTGCGGTGTCCTTTCCCAGTGACAGCAGGGGTAGCAAGGCGCGTATTGTATTGTTGCCATCGAGGATAAAAAGATGGGGTTTATACCATATTGCTTGAGTTTATCCCTCTACATCATGTCATCTTGCTTAATGCGTTACTTTGTTCTTATGAACTTAATACTCTATATGCATGCTGGATAGCGGTCGATGTGTGGAGTAATAGTAGTTGATGCAGAATCGTTTTGGTCTACTTGTCGCGGACGTGATGCCTATATACATGATCATGCCTAGATATTCTCATAACTATGCGCTTTTCTATCAATTGCTCGACAGTAATTTGTTCACCCACTGTAAAATATGCTATCCTGAGAGAAGGCACTACTGAAACCTATGGCCCCCGGGTCTATCTTCCATCATATAAGTTTCCGTTCTATTTTACTTTGCAATCTTTACTTTCCAATCTATACCATAAAAATACCAAAAATATTTATCTTATTATCTCTATCAGATCTCACTTTTGCAAGTGCCCGTGAAGGGATTGACAACCCCTTTATCGCGTGGGTTGCAAGGTTCTTATTTGTTTGTGCAGGTACTAGGGATTTGTGTGTAATATCCTACTGGATTGATACCTTGGTTCTCAAAACTGAGGGAAATACTTACGCTACTTTGCTGCATCACCCTTTCCTCTTCAAGGGAAAACCAACGCAAGCTCAAGAGGCAGCAAATACTCCCCCTGCTAGCTGGGACCCACCATAGTGGGAGGCTGACTTGTGGGCCTACTAAGTTGACGCGGACGGAGGGCTTTGTCAACTTAGTTAACAAACGATTCTATCACCAGTGACCGTTGGATTGTTAACATCCAGCGGTTGTCCTGCTTCTTCAACCTCTGATTTTCTTGCTCCAGCCGTCCAAACTACCGCGTGCTCTTGCCTCCCGTGGCTGGCTGTGCTGCCACGGAGGCCTCACCGCCCCTACTACTCCCACCGCTGGCCAGGCCCTGTGGCGACGGCAGCCTCACATCGCAGCCGAACCAGTGAACCCTCGTACTCCTCTACTCGTGGGCATCCACTGCCACGTCTTCCCTAGCTCCGCGTCGTTCACTTCCTAGGCCTCGCCGTCATCCACCGTATTGGTGCTCTCGGCACGGCGTGGTCAATGTGGTCAACGAGCGACTTCCATCGGAAGAGTACTGTACGTTGAGAGGCTGATAGCTGGGTCCACGGCCGCAGCAAGGAAGTCCCTCCTTATTATGCGGGAAATAATGATTCCTCCACGAGACAGCAGGGACCCACTGGACGGGCCACCGTAGTTCACGAAAAAAAGTTTCCCCCCTGACTGCTGGGACCAACCAGCTACATCTTCGCACGCAAGGAAGTGCCTGACAGTCGGGACCCACCCGGTTGAAGCGTATGTAGCGTTGTCATTATGGTCGCGAACATGTACATACATACTAGTCGATGTAGAGGCACGCACGTATCATGGTAGAGGCGCGCACGTGTCGTAGTGAGGCGCGCACGTAGAATGTACACGTACGTACAGCGGCCTGCTACCTCTTGAGCATGCGTTGGTTTTCCCTTGAAGAGGAAAGGGTGATGCAGCAAAGTAGCATAAGTATTTCCCTCAGTTTTTGAGAACCAAGGTATCAATCCAGTAGGAGACTACACGCAAATCCCTAGTACCTGCACAAACAATTAAGAACCTTGCAACCAACGCGATAAAGGGGTTGTCAATCCCTTCACGGCCACTTGCAAAAGTGAGATCTGATAAAGATAATAAGATAAATATTTTTGGTATTTTTGTTGTATAGATTGGAAAGTAAAGATTGTAAAACAAACAGCGATAGAAATTGGCAAGTTGACGGGAAACTAATATGATGGAAAGTAGACCCGGGGGCCATAGGTTTCACTAGTGGCTTCTTGATACGTTTCCAACGTATCTATAATTTTTTATTGTTCCATGCTATCATATATTCTGTTTTGGATGTTTAATGGGCTTTATTATACACTTTTATATTGTTTTTGGGACTAACCTATTAACCGGAGGCCCAGCCCAAATTGTTGTTTTTTTTGCCTATTTCAGTGTTTCGAAGGAAAGGAATATCAAACGGAGTCCAAACGGAATAAAACCTTCGGGAATGTGATTTTTGGAACAAACATGATCCAGAGGAGTTGGAGTGGACATCAAGCAATCAACGAGGAGGCCACGAGGCAGGGAGGCGCGCCTGCCCCTCGGCGCGCCCCCCACCCTCGTGGGCCCCTCGTAGCTCTCCTAACCGACCTCCTTCGCCTATATATACTCATATACCCTTGAAACATCAGAGACGGAGCCAAAACCCTATTTCCACCGCTGCAACCTTCTTTACCCGTGAGATCCCATCTTGGGGCCTTTTTCGGCGCTCCGCCGGAGGGGGCATTGATCACGGAGGGCTTCTACATCAACACCATAGCCTCTCCGATGATGTGTGAGTAGTTTAACTCAGACCTTCGGGTCCATAGTTATTAACTAGATGGCTTCTTCTCTCTCTTTGGATCTCAATACAAAGTTCTCCTTGATCTTCTTGGAGATCTATTCGATGTAATCTTCTTTTGCGGTGTGTTTGTTGAGATCCGATGAATTGTGGGTTTATGATGAAGATTATCTATGAACAATATTTGAATCTTCTCTGAATTCTTTTATGTATGATTGGTTATCTTTGCAAGTCTCTTCGAATTATCAGTTTGGTTTGGCCTACTAGATTGATCTTTCTTGCAATGGGAGAAGTGCTTAGCTTTTGGTTCAATCTTGCGGTGCTCGATCCCAGTGACAGTAGGGGAAACGACACGTATTGTATTGTTGCCATCGAGGATAAAAAGATGGGGTTTATATCATATTGCTTGAGTTTATCCCTCTACATCATGTCATCTTGCTTAAAGCATTACTCTGTTCTTATGAACTTAATACTCTAGATGCATGCTGGATAGCGGTCGATGTGTGGAGTAATAGTAGTAGATGCAGGCAGGAGTTGGCCTACTTGTCGCGGACGTGATGCCTATATACATGATCATACCTAGATGTTCTCATAATACTTCTGCTATCTTGAGAGAAGCCACTAGTGAAACCTATGGCCCCCGGGTTTATTTTCCATCATATTTATCTCCCGTCAACAAGCTATTTCTGTTCCCATTTATTTTGCTTTCTTTACTTTTAGTCTTTATCATAAAAATACCAAAAATATTATCTTATCATCTCTATCAGATCTCACTTTTGCAAGTGGCCGTGAAGGGATTGACAACCCCTTTATCGCGTTGGTTGCAAGGTTCTTATTTGTTTGTGAAGGTACGAGGGACTTGAGCGTGGTCTCCTACTAGATTGATACCTTGGTTCTCAAAAACTGAGGGAAATACTTACGCTACTTTACTACATCACCCTTTCCTCTTCAAGGGAAAACCAACGCAGTGCTGAAGAGGTGGCAAGAAGGATTTCTGGCGCCGTTGCCGGGAAGTCTATGCACAAGTCAAGACATACCAAGTACCTATCACAAACTCTTATCCCTCGCATTACATTATTTTCCATTTGCCTCTCGTTTTCCTCTCCCCCACTTCACCCTTGCCGTTTTATTCGCCTTTTTTCCCTTCACCTCTTTCTTGCTTGCGTCGTCGTTATGGCTAGTTCTTTATCTACTCCTTTGTCTCCCGAGTTCGAAGTTCTTCACTTCAAACAAAAACAAGGAGAATCTAAAAGATGCTTGGTATAGGATGATAGAATCCTATCGTGGGTGAACTATAGAGGGAGATTTCAAGGTTTTACTTCGCAATTTTTATGTTGGGCTAACCGTATCCCATAGACAACTCCTTGATTTTGCCGCCAAAGGGAATTTTATTGAAACTGATCCTAGTTTTGCTTATGAAATTATAGAGGGGATAGTAGGAATACTTCCCCCACAAAAGGGACCAACTCTTACTCAAGAGGGAACCCAAATCTTAGAAAAATTATGCGAATTGCAAAAGTCTCTTGAACCTCTCAAAAATGTTGGAGGAAACCTTAATCGCATGAATACCTTGATTACACTTTGCAACAAATGGTTGGATGCTCTAGATCTAAGAATCTCCGGAGTATGAAGGGAAACGTAAGGAACCTCCCGGATTCGAGCATAACTCCACTAAAAAGATAAATACCAAAGATGGCAATACTTAGATCTATCCTTGTTTTTATGCCTAGCTAGGGGCGTTAAAGGATAGCACTTGTTGGGAGGCAACCCAATTTTATTTTAGTTCCTTGCTTTTTGTTCCTGTTTAGTAATAAATATTTGATCTAGTCTCTGGTTAGATTTGTTTTTATGTTTTAATTAGTGTTTGTGCCAAGTAAAACCTATAGGATCTTCTTGGATAATAGTTCTTTGATCTTGCTGAAAATTCCAGAAACTTTATGTTCACGTAAACAATTGTTAAAAATCACCAGAACATGATAAAATACTGATTCAAATTGCAGTAGATCAATAAACAAATTATCTAGGATTTACTATTTTCGTAGAATTTTTTGAGTTACAGAAATTTGCGTTAGATACAGATTACTACAGACGGTTCTGTTTTTGACAGATTCTGTTTTTCGTGTGTTGTTTGCTTATTTTGATGAATCTATGGCTAGTAAAAGAGCTCATAAACCATAGAGAAGTTGGAATATAGTGGGTTTAACACCAATATAAATAAAGAATGACTTCATTACAGTACCTTAAAGTAGTGGTTTGTTTTATTTCGCTAACGAAGCTCATGAGATTTTCTGTTGAGTTTTGTGTTGTGAAGTTTTCATGTTTTGGGTAAAGATTTGATGGATTATGGAACAAGGATTGGCAAGAGCCTAAGCTTGGGGATGCCCAAGGCACCCCAAGGTAAAATTCAAGGACAACCAAAAGCTTAAGCTTGGGGATTCCCCGGAAGGCATCCCCTCTTTCGTCTTCGTCTATCGGTAACTTTACTTGGAGCTATATTTTTATTCACCACATGATATGTGTTTTGCTTGGAGCGTCTTGTATGATTTAAGTATTTTCTTTTTAGTTTACCACAATCATCCTTGCTGAATACACTTTTGAGAGAGACACACATGATTCGGAATTTATTAGAATACTCTATGTGCTTCACTTATATCTTTTGAGCTACATAGTTTTTGCTCTAGTGCTTCACTTATATCTTTTAGAGCACGGTGGTGGTTTTATTTTATAGAAATTATTAATCTCTCGTGCTTCACTTATATTATTTTGAGAGTCTTAAACAGCATGGTAATTTGCTTTAATTGTGAAATTAGTCCTAATATGATAGGCATCCAAGATGAGTATAATGAGAACTTCCATATTGAGTTCATTGAATATCATGAGAAGTTGATACTTGATAATTGTTTTGAGATATAAAGGTGGTAATATTAGAGTTGTGCTAGTTGAGTAATTGTGAAATACTTGTGTTAAGGTTGGAAAGTCCCATAGCATGCACGTATGGTTAACGTTGTGTGACAAATTTGTAGCATAAGGTGTTCTTTTATTGCTTTCCTTATGTGTGGAGGTCGGGATCGCGCGATGGTTAACTCCTACCAACCCTTCCCCTAGGGGCATGCGTAGTAGTACTTTGCTTCGAGGGCTAATAAACTTTTGCAATAAGTATATGAGTTCTTTATGACTAATGCGAGTCCATGGATTATACGCACTCTTACCTTTCCGCGATTTGCTAGCCTCTACGGTACCGTGCATTGCCCTTTCTCACCTTGAGATTTGGTGCAAACTTCGCCGGTGCATCCAAACCCCGTGATATGATACGCTCTATCACACATAAACCTCCTTATATCTTCCTCAAAACAGCCACCATACCTACCTATCATGGCATTTCCATAGCCATTCCGAGATATATTGCCATGCAACATTCCACCGTTCCGTTTATTATGACACGCTCCATCATTGTCATATTGCTTTGCATGATCATGTAGTTGACATCGTATTTGTGGCAAAGCCACCATCCATAATTTTTTACATGTCACTCTTGATTCATCGCATATCCCGGTACACCGCCGGAGGCATTCACATAGAGTCATATTTTGTTCTAAGTATTGAGTTGTAATTCTTGAGTTGTAAGTAAATAAAAGTGTGATGATCATTATTAGAGCATTGTCCCATGTGAGGAAAGGATGATGGAGACTATGATTCCCCCACAAGTCGGGGTGAGATTCCGGACTAGAAAAGAAAAAGGGAAAGAAAGAAAGAAATAAAAAAAGAGGCCAAAGAAAAAAAGAGAAAAAGGCCCCAAAAAAGAAAAAAATGAGAGAAAAAGAGAAAAGGGACAATGTTACTATCCTTTCTCCACACTTGTGCTTCAAAGTAGCACCATGATCTTCATGATAGAGAGTCTCCTATGTTGTCACTTTCATATACTAGTGGGAATTTTTCATTATAGAACTTGGCTTGTATATTCCAATGATGGGCTTCCTCAAAATGCCCTAGGTCTTCGTGAGCAAGCAAGTTGGATGCACACCCACTTAGTTTCTTTTGTTGAGCTTTCATATATTTATAGCTCTAGTGCATCCGTTGCATGGCAATCCCTACTCCTCGCATTGACATCAATTGATGGGCATCTCCATAGCCCATTGATTAGCCGCGTCAATGTGAGACTTTCTACCTTTTTGTCTTCTCACATAACCCCCATCATTATACTTTATTCCACCCATAGTGCTATATCCCTGGCTTGCGCTCATGTATTGCGTGAGGGTTGAAAAGGCTGAAGCGCGTTAAAAAGTATGAACCAATTGCTTGGCTGAAACCGGGGTTGTGCATGATGAGAACGTTTTGTGTGACGAAAATGAAGCATGGCCTAACTATATGATTTTGTAGGGATAAGATTTCTTTGGCTATGTTATTTTGATAAGACATAATTGCTTTGTTAGCATGCTTGAAGTATTATTGTTTTTATGTCAACATTAAACTTTTATCTTGAATCTATTGGGTCTTAATATTCATGCCACAAATAGAGAGAATTACATTGAAAATTATGCTAAGTAGCATTCCACATCAAAAATTCCAGAGGAGTTGGAGTGGACATCAAGCAATCAACGAGGAGGCCACGAGGCAGGGAGGCGCGCCTGCCCCCTCGGCGCGCCCCCCACCCTCGTGGGCCCCTCGTAGCTCTCCTAACCGACCTCCTTCGCCTATATATACTCATATACCCTTGAAACATCAGAGACGGAGCCAAAACCCTATTTCCACCGCTGCAACCTTCTTTACCCGTGAGATCCCATCTTGGGGCCTTTTTCGGCGCTCCGCCGGAGGGGGCATTGATCACGGAGGGCTTCTACATCAACACCATAGCCTCTCCGATGATGTGTGAGTAGTTTAACTCAGACCTTCGGGTCCATAGTTATTAACTAGATGGCTTCTTCTCTCTCTTTGGATCTCAATACAAAGTTCTCCTTGATCTTCTTGGAGATCTATTCGATGTAATCTTCTTTTGCGGTGTGTTTGTTGAGATCCGATGAATTGTGGGTTTATGATGAAGATTATCTATGAACAATATTTGGATCTTCTCTGAATTCTTTTATGTATGATTGGTTATCTTTGCAAGTCTCTTCGAATTATCAGTTTGGTTTGGCCTACTAGATTGATCTTTCTTGCAATGGGAGAAGTGCTTAGCTTTGGGTTCAATCTTGCGGTGCTCGATCCCAGTGACAGTAGGGGAAACGACACGTATTGTATTGTTGCCATCGAGGATAAAAATATGGGGTTTATATCATATTTCTTGAGTTTATCCCTCTACATAATGTCATCTTGCTTAAAGCGTTACTCTGTTCTTATGAACTTAATACTCTAGATGCATGCTGGATAGCGGTCGATGTGTGGAGTAATAGTAGTAGATCCAGGCAGGAGTCGGTCTACTTGTCGCGGACGTGATGCCTATATACATGATCATACCTAGATATTCTCATAGCTATGCTCAATTCTATCAACTGCTCGGCAGTAATTTATTCACCCATCGTAATACTTATGCTATCTTGAGAGAAGCCACTAGTGAAACCTATGGCCCCGGGGTCTATTTTCCATCATATTTATCTCCCGTCAACAAGCTATTTCTGTCGCCGTTTATTTTGCTTTCTTTACTTTTAGTCTTTGTCATAAAAATACCAAAAATATTATCTTATCATCTCTATTAGATCTCACTTTTGCAAGTGGCCGTGAAGGGATTGACAACCCCTTTATCACGTTGGTTGCAAGGTTCTTATTTGTTTGTGTAGGTACGAGGGACTTGAGCGTGGTCTCCTACTGGATTGATACCTTGGTTCTCAAAAACTGAGGGAAATACTTACGCTACTTTACTGCATCACCCTTTCCTCTTCAAGGGAAAAACAACGCAGTGCTCAAGAGGTAGCACTTCTCTCAAGATAGCATATTTTACGATGGGTGAACAAATTACTATCAAGCAATTGATAGAAAAGTGCATAGTTATGAGAATATCTAGGCGTGATCATGTATATAGGCATCACGTCCGTGATAAGTAGACCGAAACGATTCTGCATCTACTACTATTACTCCACACATCGACCGCTATCCAGCATGCATCTAGAGTATTAAGTTCATAAGAACATAGTAACGCATTAGGCAAGATGACATGATGTAGAGGGATAAACTCAAGCAATATGATATAAACCTCATCTTTTTATCCTCGATGGCAACAATACAATACAATACAATACGTGCCTTGCTGCCCCTGCTGTCACTGGGAAAGGACACCGCAAGATTGAACCCAAAGCTAAGCACTTCTCCCATTGCAAGAAAGATCAATCTAGTAGGCCAAACCAAACTAATAATTCGAAGAGACTTGCAAAGATATCAAATCATGCATATAAGAATTCAGAGAAGAATCGAATGTTGTTCATAGATAATCTTGATCATAAACCCACAATTCATCAGATCTCGACGAACACACCGCAAAAAGATATTACATCGAATAGATCTCCAATAGAATCGAGGAGAACTTTGTATTGTGATCCAAAGGGAGAGAAGAAGCCATCTAGCTAATAACTATGGACCCGAAGGTCTATGGTAAACTACTCACACATCATCAGAGAGGCTATGGTGTTGATGTAGAAGCCCTCCGTGATCGATTCCCCCTCCGGCGGAGCGCCGGAAAAGGCCCCAAGATGGGATCTCGCGGGTACAGAAGGTTGCGGCGGTGGAAAAAGTGTTTTGTGGCTCTCCTGGATGTTTTCAGGGTATAAGAGTATATATAGGCGAAAGAAGTAGGTCGGTGGAGCTACGAGGGGCCCATGAGGGTGGGGGCGCGCCTACCCCCTGGGCGCGCCCTCCTACCTCGTGGCCACCTCGTGGCTTCCTTGACGTCCACTCCAAGTCTCCTGGATTGCGTTTGTTCCAAAAACTATCCTCGCGAAGGTTTCATTCCGTTTGGACTCTGTTTGATATTCCTTTTCTGCGAAACACTGAAATAGGCAAAAAAACAATCTGCACTGGGCCTCCGGTTAATTGGTTAGTCCCAAAAATAATATAAAAAGGTATATTAAAGCCCATTAAACATCCAAAACAGATAATATAATAGCATGGAACAATCAAAAATTATAGATACATTGGAGACGTATCACGGACAGGGTGCAAGAAAGAAAATACGGCCACATACGTACATACGGGCGGGGTCTCGAACGCCTATTCGCGCATACGTACGGCCAGGGCTCGTGTACATGGCTGGGTCGGAACGGAAAAACTATGTCGTCGTCGTGTTCATGGGGAGGCAACGGAATGAGTCATGTTCATCGGAAGGCAACGGAACGCGTGCTGTTCATCGGGAGCGAACCGGCTTGGATGGAACAGCCGATGGAAACGAGGTCTGGCGTACCGCAGAACGGAGGAAACGGCCTTGTGTTCGACTGGCCACGGTTGAAACGGGATCCTGTTCATTGGGAGGGGTCTGGCGTACCACAAAATGGAGGAAACGGAACTTCTACGGTCGAAACGGGGTCCTGTTGATCGGGAGGGGTGTGGCGTACCGCAAAACGGAGGAAACGGACTTGTGTTGGAGCGCTACGGTCGAAACGGGGGTCCTGTTCATCGGGAGGGGTGTGGCGTACCGCAAAACGGGACTCCATGGGATACTGTTCTTCTCCACCGTCGATTGCCTCCATGGGCTATTGTTCATCCACCGTCGACCTCCTCCAGCCTCCACCTGCGACTGTTCATCCACGGGCTCCTGTTCATCCAGCCTCCACCGCTCCTCCACCGGCTGCTGTTCAACCAGCCGTCTCCACGGGGCCTGTTCAACCACCCCTCCACGGGCTACTGTTCATCCAGCCCTCCACCGGTTACTGTTCAAACAGCCCTCCACCGGCTACTGTTCAACCAGCCCTCCACGGGGTCATGTTCATCCAGCCCTCCACGGGGTCCTGTTCATCCACCGGCACGATCGATCGGGGTCCTGTTCAT